>NW_023593146.1:0-26258 GCF_014839805.1 Manduca sexta
GCCTCAAGATTCAGTGGCGGAAAGGAAACTAAAAATACTACACGGAATGAGTAGTGTTTTGTCGGATTTGACGAACGGATTTGTTATTTGTTTCATTTGGGATGGAAGTGACAGTAAGTCTGGCTAAGTCTCGGGGATGTGAAAATAAACAGTCATTCTGTTACAATATATTGGAAGACATTGCTTACGTTACGAAATAGGTTTTACAGATAAAATTCTTTATAGAAAAGTCTTGAATCAAGGCCAATGTTATATTTTGTTATTTATTTTGAGAAACTATCACAATAAAAGCATGCTTTTGTCACATGTAGGTATCGGTAAATGGAAAAGCAATAATTCGAGCGACGAGCCGTTAGCGAACAATATTATACGAATAAATCTTTGGTTTTCACCTCGTAGTATCTCATTGCGCGATGTTCAATACTAAACACGCCATAATTACTTATTTATTCTTATTATTTCTGTCCAATACCGCAATAGGTATCGCCTTCTATCACATTTTAGGACGGAAAACAAATGACAGAAAGTCCTGGTTGCAACTGTTTACAATTTCGGGAATAAAGGTGTGATGCGTATTTGTTTTATAGGATTCAGTACCTCTAAAATAACCTTTATAGAATAACTTTGTTGTCAGTCCGTTCTTCTTAATGTCTGACCCTTTTCTTAGAGGTATCAAAATAAAAGATATACCAAATACTCGGAACTACGGTCTCTTTCAGCGGTGAAAATCAAACTTGTAAGTCAATGCGATAAAAGTATCCGTTTATGTAGCATACTTTATGATTTCACAAGGGAATCAAAACCTATAGGGCACTTCTCGTTGATCTAGGATCATGAAATTTAATAAGAAGCAATGTCTTGCATCTTGTTCCTTGTTATAAAAATCGGACAAGTGCGAGTTGGACTCGCGCACTGAGATCTGCATAAACTTGTAGGTAAGATAATCTATTGATATCTTATGTTTCCGGCTTACCCGAATGTTAAGTTACAAAAGAAAACTTATCTTACCTACAAGTGTGTACGGAATCCTCGATGCGCGAAACTCGGACTTGTCCGTTTTTTTTATAACATGGAACAAGAAGATTTGTAATACGTATCCTATTGATACTTGAGTGGTCCTTGCTTTTGAACCACTTCAATGACCCTTTTCGTTGTTATAACACTTTTGTAACAGGCATAATGTACTTTTTATAATTAGATAGAGAAGCGAGCGTTTGAAGAAACCAAATAACCGGCCGCTTGTTACTATGCAAATTATTCGGCTCCGCGCTTGTATTGTTTACGATCCCTAACAAAATGGACGCCCGCTTCGGTTAATGTGTGATGAGAGCTTTCTTTGTGCCAGAAATACCTCGGGGTTATAATACTAAAAGACAACTGAAATTCATCATGGCCGCCTGTAGGTTTCTAGGACAGAAGCGTCTGTACTAATTGTGTTGGTTTGAGATTTTAAAAAAACACATTTATTGAGTTTATTTATGTTTTATTTTCACGTTACACATCGCACCCTTAGAACTAAGATGATTTAACTCAGAAATACGATTTGTGGGAAATAAATAAAAAAGATTTGAAAACAATTTAGAGACACTCAATTGGGCGGTAATCGAAAGTGAGAATCTCTGTTTCTATTCTATAATTTAGTTTTTTTCACGTCATAGGGTTAAAAGCATGTCCTAGAAGGTTGGTTTTTAACAAAATCAGGAAATATATAACTTTTGAGTTAGGTCACTTTAGTTCTAAGTGTGGGACATGTATAATATTATTGCATATTTATTTAGGTTTATCTACAAAACGATTTATTGCATGGCTTACCATCACTGCCAATAGACTTTTCAGAGTTGGTTACATTTTTACCCCGATTGGTGGTAGGTCTTTCATATGTGAGAGTCCGCCTGGGTAGTTACCACCGCAATGTCTACTTCTGCCGCCAAGCAGCAGTGTGTAGTCATTGTTGTGTTCTAGTTTGAAGGACATTGTAGCCAGTGTAACTACTGAACATAATAAGACTTAATATCTTAACATCTCTTGTCTTAGGATGGCGACCGCAGTGGAATACCAAACAATACTTTGTAATTCAAAATGTTAGATTGTGTTTCTACTGTTTATGGGTCGTATCGCTTACCATCCGGTGAACGGCAAGCTCGTCTCGTCATACAAAGCAATAAAAATAAAATAAAAAAATGTTTTTTATGTTAAGTTGAAACTAGTGTACATTATAGATAGATAAAATTAGCTGTCAAGAGTCGCGGGTTCGATACCTACGTTGTTGCGTCCCGTTCGCAAATATTTATTTAGGACGTTGTTTACCTATCGTAGGTGTAATCTGTCCGTGAAACATGATATATATTCCGAATTTACTCTCTATGGCTATGGAAATTCGTAATGCGAAATGTGATTATTATTTCTACATATCCTTTCGCGTACAGAGTGTATAAATGTAGGTTTATGCGTAATAGTTTTGCAGAATGGAAGTGTAGTTCGGCCAGGTTAATGCATTTTCGATATCACATAAACAAGCAAGTTTATTTCGATTCAAACAGTACCATGCATAAACGAGCCTAATGTATGGAATATTTGATTGATACCTTGTTTATTATTGAGCGTAACGATTTTTATAAAAATATTTAGTTTTAGATCTTGGGTATCAATAGGGGTAAAAGGATTTGTCTATTTTATTAATAAGGGTTAGTCTACTGTTTACTGGGCACAGTAACAAACATGCATTAATAACTATATTAATTAACTTAATTTTGCTCGTAGCTCCGCCCGCATGAAAAAGTTTTTTGAGACAAAGGACCCGTTTTATATTTGCTCGAGATTAAATAGAGTCTATATTTTAAGTTTGACTTCTATCAGAACATAAGTGAAAACTGCATTAAATTCCATTGGTAGTTTTTGCGCGATGCATGTACAAACATACAGACAGACAACAATTCTAAAAACTGGTGTTTTGGCTTCAATTGCTCTAATAAAGATACCCCATATTAGTTTGTTTTTTAATATCTATAATCTACAGACATCGGCCGGTTAACAATTTATTAAGGATAGATTAAACTCAAATCAAACATGTAAAAGTGGAACCTCGGTATACTAGGTTGAATATCCACTCGACTGACAAAGATTTTAATTAAGTATAAGTTGTAGCACATTAAAGTTAACAGTGAAATGGTAAAAACCAAAGCGGCCACGCAAATGAGTTTACCCTGACTGAGCAAACAGTTTTTGTACTATGTTTGTACCGAGTGCGTCCGAGAACAGCCGCAGCCGCACTACACGTTTAGGAACCATTATGACGCGGAATCTCATTACAGCCATGCACTGTTTCCACATTTTTTAACATTGGAATGACCAGACGATCATGGTTGCCTTGTGGACTTGAACGCTCATTGAATGTTCTTAACCCTTTTATCACCGTGGGGGTAGGTAGAGGTGATGTCATCCCTATATTATGTACTGTCCCACTGCTGGGCACAGGCTTTCTCCTACTACTGAGAGGAATTATGCCTTAGTCCACCACACTGGTCTAGTACGAATTGATACACTTCATACACTCTCAAATTTTTTATGAAGAATTTTCCCAGGTATGTAGGTTTCCTCACGATTTGTACTTCACCATTAAAGCAAGCGAATTCACAACGAATATACACATCATTTTAGAAAATTCAGAGGTGTGTGCTCTTGGAATTTGAACCTGCGGACATCCGTCTTTGCAGTCCGTTCGCACCCAACTAAACTATCGCCGGTCTTGATTATCTACGATTCACTTGCTTATCCGAATCTTATACAGGAACATGCTATTTCGACGCGACATTCAAATGAATTTGTGGATCGACGCGGTCATATCGCAGTCCTTGTTAAAACCGGAGATCGATTTAAAAGTACTGCGCGTGTTCAAGTGTTGTGATCCTGTTTTCCATAGTTATACAATGTATAGTAATATCATTATAAAAAACCAAAATGTTTTTAGGGATTCGTACGATTCCAAATTGCTTTTATTTCCATTCAGATCTATCAATGGTATCGTATTCAATTGGGGTAATTGAAAAGTATGATATTCGTTTAGATTTTATTTATTTGTTTTCTGAATTTGATATAGTTCATAATCCATATTTCACTGAGCACATTGTGGAAGTTTGATCTGAACTTCATTAATTAGTAGCATACCATATTTTATAATGAACTATCTTTTAATGTAATAAGCATTTAGTACGGAACTACTCGCTTGGAGTAATTTCTAAAATGACTGGCTTCATGAAATACTATGTTTTACTGCGTTTTACTTTATTTTATTGCTAATTAAATTACTTATATCAAATGTTTTAAACAATTTTAACAAAGCATGACAAAAGCATGCTTTTATTATGATAGTTTCTCAAAATAAATAACAAAATATAACATGGGCCTTGATTGAAGACTTTTCTATAAAAATTTTATCTTATTCTAGCGTGACTAATATATACGAATAATATAGTGAATATATGCGCGCATGCTGTCAATCGCTGAAAGTTATGTAAAACTTAATTATTGTCGTTAAGTTTGCATAAATTTTGTAATGTTCCTCAACTAGAACATTCTCTGAAATATTTAACACAACAAAACAAGAATAAGCGACATAGTTTTATCCGTTCACGCGTGATGAGATGATCAAGGGAAATAGAGATTCATTTTTATATCCATAGACAATATTAATGTGGCAACATTTGAAATCTACACACAAGCGTTCTTAAAAGGTAACGCGCCAATTTTGCTTAATTGACCTTGTTAAATCTTGATAAGTGAAAACTTCTCTATTTTTAAGTATTAAGTATACATTCTCAATACTTAAAAAAAGACGGAAGCTAATTATGTGGATTTCGCAGCCAACACAACAGCTCTCGAATACGTTCTTGCATTGGAAGGACTCTTGACACCGTCACAGGAAATCCCTGGTCCCCCATTGTGTCGCATTGTACATTTTCTCAAGCTGATTTTTCAATATTCGAACGACTTAGAGCAACGCTACTTCGTAAAGATGGGTTTCTCTGTAGACTGCATTTATCCTTTACAACACTGAAAATCACAGAACAGTTTTGAAAGTGTTTTTCAAAGTTTTAGGTACTAGCGGATATGTTATTGTAATAAAGTTTAATTTTTATTATGTAACTAGGTTTTGCTCGCGGCTCCGACAGCTGAAAAAGATTTTCTAGGGTAACATCCCCCTTTATATTATATACTAACTGACCCGACAGACGTTGTCCTGTCAACTATGAATTTGCAGCGCGCATTCTGTCAATCGCTGAAATTAACTTTTCTTAAATATTCTAATGTTCCGCTCTCCTTTCTTAATTTTTTCTTGCATAAGATCTTTCTCCTGGCAATAAGAAAAACAAAAAAAAAAATAGTAAAATCGGTCCAGCCGTTCACGCGTGATGGCGTGACCAAGGGAAATAGGGATTCATTTTTATATATATAGATTTCTGCGGGATAAAATGGAGATTATACGTTTAGTTAAACCTATAGCAATACTTAATTCCATACCATGCAGTAGTTTCTACGTAACGCATGTACAAGCATTCAGACAGACATTCAAAAAAGTTTGTTGGCGTCTATTGTTCTAATAAAGATCCTCATATTATATATTTCTTCAAATCTATAATGTATAGATATCAGTTGTTACAAATTTATTATATGGGTAGATTTGTGAGCTGTTTTGTTCGATTATGATTTTATGTTTAAAAACCTTTTAGGTTCTGTCTATTAGACATTCATTTCTTTATCCCATTTTATATATGGCAGGAGAAAGTCTATCGCTCTTGATTTATTATTGCATACGATTAATAAAAATAATTTTAACAAACAATTAAACCGCCTTCAAAAACCACTCAAAACCAAAAAATAATTTCCCATAACATATATATATATATATATATATATATATATATATATATATATATATATATATATATAGCAAACCTAACGCAAAAAACACAACTGATATATTTCGATCATACTACAACTATCGCGCTGTGGTGTTACATCTCTGCCTACCCTAAAAAGGGAAAAGGTTTGATGCTATATACATATATGTATGTATGTAAAATTAGAGTCAACTAAACCCAACCCAAAACCACAACAGATATGTTCCACACACAGTACGACTACCGCGATGAAATGTTACGCCTCTGCCTACCCCTGACACGGGGAAAGGTATTATGCTATATGTATAAGTATGTGAGAAGTACAGTCAATCAAAATCAATGCAAAAACATAACTAAATACGTCACAGAAAAGCTAAATTCGCGATTTCGTTTTCTTGCACGACATAATTATTCTACTTTTTTAAATTTTAAAACCAAACTACCGAAGCGATGTTGAAAAAAATTTTATGGGACCAATCTGGAGAGAAATTCTTTCGAATAAAAAAAAAGGAAAATTTTCCAAATCGGTTCATAAATGAGCGAGTTCTGAGGTAACAAACATATAAAAATAAAAAAAAAATCACTTCGAATTGATAAACCTCCTCCTTTTTTTGAAGTCGGTTAAAAATTAAAATACTTTATTTATCACGTAGGCGAACAAAGTTGCACTTATGATACGTCAAAACAATGTATAGGAATACTATTATTTCTAAATAATTAAAATTACTTATATGACTATGGACATTTTTAAATTAGGAATAAAATTTATAAGGAATAACAAGGTATAAATCAAAATAGCCGGCTTTTATTAAAATACAGAGAAGGTAAACTAAAATAAATATCAAAACTTTACCTAGATCTACCGAACTTGCGACTTTACCAATATCACTGAACAGTATGTGTGTGTAAAATTGCAAATTAGGCAACAGCTTTCTTATGAATGATTCATCAAGTGACTTCGGTTTGTTTATAAATAATTCGAAGTGGCAAACAGTGCGAATCAAAAATTAAAATCGAATGTTTCGCGTCGGGTAAATAAAGTCAAATGAAACAGTAAATTAGACA
Organism: Manduca sexta; assembly: GCF_014839805.1. NCBI lineage: Eukaryota > Metazoa > Arthropoda > Insecta > Lepidoptera > Sphingidae > Manduca > Manduca sexta. The sequence goes on from NW_023593146.1 coordinate 6,963, forward strand.
TAGGGAATAATAATTAAATAAACATAAATAGAATAAATAGAGCGGTGATAGTCTAGTTGGTTGTGGAACGGACTGCCGAGACGAATGTCCGCAGGTTCCAATCTAAGGGCACACACCTCTACCTTTTCTAAAATCATGTGTGTATTCTTTGTGAATTATCGCTTGCTTTAACAATGGAGGAAAATATCATGAAGAAACCTGCATACCTGAGAGAGTTCTCTATAGGGATTTTGAGAGTATGTTTAGTCTACCAACCTGCACCAGGCTAGCGTGGTGGACTATGGCCTAATCCCTCTCAGTAGTAGAGGAGGCCCGTGCCCAGCAATACAGGGCTGATATTATGATTACTATAAGAATAAATAAAACATTAAACACAATTATCGATCGATGCGTCTAGTGTAACTTATTTTTCTATTTTTGTTTTCATTTCAATTATAAACAATCAAGTGTGATTTGTATGGATACATATTCTATATTTTCCATAGATACCTGGTCATAGATATCATAGTTACAATATACACTCAAAGTGCCATAAATCATTGGCACATCCAGTTTCCGGGCCGGTGCTCGTTGTAACGGAAACGGAAGTAGTCACGGCGCAGGATATGACGCGAGCCGGCTGACAGTTAATATCCTGTAAGCTATGCATTACTGTGGCATCTGGTTTAACAGACGGTTGTATTTTGAGCCTTATATCAATGAGAGTTGAGTACGGTTTTACTATTATGTGCCGCATGCATCGAATGGAAAACTGGTAGGCGAAGTAAAAATTGTGTTTGTGAACTTTGACTTGTGGATTTTACGTGATTGTTGAGTTCTTGTATATGTTAATTTGTACGGACCTAGGTATTTTTTTGGTTGATACCTGCAGTTTTAGCTTCTTTTGCATGCCATTCGTCTTTGGGAAGCTGATGTGACTGTTTATGATTTTACTTTTGTAACATAAAACAAATATGATAATTTGTCGAAAGCAATCATTTGAATAAGTACATTATCACTAGCTTTTGCCTGCGTCTCCGTCGGCGTGAAAGTTTTTCGTATATATTTTCCCGAAATAAAAGTAGCGTTTCGTTTCGCATTCAGGAATAATGTAAGTTCCTAATAGTAAAAAAAGTCGGTTCTGTAGTCCCTGAGATTAGCGCGTTCAAACAATCAAACAAACTCTTCAGCTTTATAATATGTACAAATATTAGTATAAATAGTATATAAATAACTAGTATATAGATTAAACCCGAAGGGTTTATAAGGCGAATGTGGATGGAAGAGCCGGTAGGGGTCTCGACCGCACCGAACCTTTGAATGTCTGATATCTGACATTCTCAATAAAGGTCAGGTCAAAAGTACCCGGAACCGGCGGAATTGCATGAAAAGATTAATAAAGGCTGAGGAAGCGCGGGAAGTATGCCAGAATCGTGCAAAGTGGCAATCCATAGTCTCTGCCTACCCCAGTGGGATAGAGGCGTGATACTATGTATGTATGTAGTATATAGATTACGTCGACTTATGAAGTCTGTATGATCAGTCTCAACCAAGGATGATTGTTGTACGAACTTCAGCTATATTGTGTCGTCGCAATCTTTCATATAAAATTGAACTAGACCTTCGAAGTTACGATTAATCGTATGGGTACTCAACTTCGGCAAGAACGACATATAAAACGATTCATGCTTCAACTTGAAGTGTACAAGCGAATTTCCTCCTTAAAGCTCACGAAATACGAGCATCGATGTATCACTTTTTACTATTTTGGTTGTCGATCACAAGTACCGATCCACACTGAAGACCTGTGGATACCGCGCTGTAGAAGACTTTCGAAAAGTAAACAACCAAAAACAAACAGGCAATGCACGCGATGCATCAATCAACTTTCGCGAGGGGAGAAAATTCATTTCACGCAGTTTCGCTCTTTTACATGCAGTATGGGTGTTTGTTTGATAGTCAAAAGATACATGAGGGTTCAAATCTTCTAAATGAAAATAAAGGAGGCATTTTTTTTATATAAGCACTGATTAATAACTGCTTTAAAAAAGGATTGGTTTCATCGGCAAGGATTACTCCCCAGGATGCCAAATTAGACCAGCATGACCGGCCTGGCTTACTCGAGGTGATGAATTTATGAATTTAAAGGCAAGTGTTCTTTCAAACGTTACCATATTTAAGCTAACCAGAGTAATGTTGGTAAAATTACAATAATAAAAAAATAATGACTTACTAAAAGATAACTGACAACGTAGCCCATGAGTCAGAATTTTTAAAATTTAGTTCATTATTCGCAATATTTACTAATTCAGTCTATTGTTATGCTCAAGATAAATTACACCCGATATCACTAAATACACCATCACCCAAATAGACAGTGCTTGCAAAGTTCAAGTACTCGATGCATCTTCCAATGTTTCAAAATTTCCTTTGTTGGGTGAGATCGATGATAATTCGTTAGTTCCGTAAGGTCGGCGACAATCGAAGCTCGATTCGAGTTATAAATCGCGCGCGGCCGAGTGCGCTCACACCTCGTGATCGTATTTCACCGCGCCCTCGCCCCAGCAACATTTGTAAGATTTCCCACTACCCTGGGGTGAACATTTGGTGCAATTCCATTAAGGATGCGTTAGGGTGTGAGTTTCAAATTGGTAACGGAATGAATACCTGTTTTTACACGATATTGCTTTTCATTTTGACTGCTTCGGTGGCGTAGTTGTTATGGTGCGACTACCGTGCTGAGGTCTTGTGTTGAGGAGAATGATATCAGGTTTAACTGCTCAATATCTGCCTAGAGTCTGGAATTTGTTTACGATATTGAGATAAGCAGTTTTTGGATGCAAATAGCAAACGATAGAGAACGGTGGTTATCTCTGGAGGAGCCTTTACCTTCGATTAAGAGGGGTTCTTGCAATATTATTTACACAAATTTAAATATAATGAATTGCAGTTCAACAATAATATAACAATGATTATTATAAACACATAACATGATTGTAACATAATAATAATGAATTCCTGTGATATTTATATTCTGGTAAATTTATTATTGTAATTAATATTTTCAACTTTTTTAGCAAGAAATAAAAGGTTTTTTATTTATTTATTTATTGAGACAGGCTTGGCCCCTATCACATCATGGAACGGAATACACGTGGCAAATAATTGGGTGTACTTGTCGCTCCACAACCCATTTCATGGGGCATAACAGACCAGAGTACAAGTGTATTTCTTTACATTAATGGAATTTACTAACTGATCTTTATAAACATGAAACAGTTTATTGGTTTAAATGCAATTAAAGTGTGCAACTGCTCCTTCATATTGGCAAACCCTTTGTTCTCTTTCTATTTTCTTACGCATATATTCCGTGCTAACTTATAACACCATAGTCTAGAAGTAAAGAAAATGTATACTATTACCTAAACTATAAGTTTAATTATAATACCTTCAGCATTTGCGCCAAACCCGTTATAACCCAATGCTTCAATAATTGAATAGTTGTCATTTAATAGAACAAGATAATTCATGGACCAGGAGTGTTATTAAAGTTGGGTCGATCTATATTGGAAGCAATAGTTTGAGTTTGGTTGCGAGGCACAATGGAAAGTTTTGATGCGAGGCTCGCGGCCGACATATGGGAGATTACAGCTTCAGTTAAGCGATTGTCTGTTACTAGTTAAACTTTTACTTGTATCGAATTATGGACGCGAAGGTTTTTATTATATCTTTAATATCGCCTTTTATTTATGTGTTGTTAGATCTACGGCTTGTTACAATAGTGTGTACGATTTCATGGATTTTGTGGTGACTACGTACGGTAAATCGCAGTGGTGGACGTCCTCGTAAATGTCGCTAAAACCGTGTGGATGCAAGTCGCTTCTAACAGGTTAATCTAGAAATTTTAGGGGAGACTTATGTTCAGTAGTGGTTTTATTTTCAAGGTTTTTTTTCAAATTGACCATGAAGAAGATTTCACTGATGCTAACAAAGTACTTTTAGGCTAATGAAAGGCAGGATATTTGTATCAGAATCCTTTCTGTTTTAGAAACAAAAGGTAATTTCTAAATAAGCTTCAAGGATTTTATATCGTAGCTAAAAAGATCTAACAATCCCATTTTTATAGCGACTGCAGCTCTGAAAATAATAAGAATAGTCTAGTCGCACTACTGCTCTGTGCTGTAAGAAGATTGTAGTCTATTTTGTTACTGGGAATTAAGAGAACTCAATGTGACAGGCGCAATAAAATCCCACGTAGTACTTTATAATGCAAATTTCAGCTGGTATTGCTGCTGTTCATGGGTAATCATATCACTTCCCAACAGTTTTAGACAAAATAGCGATAAATTGTTTTATATAATATGTCATACTCAACTCTAGTATCCAACAAAATAATTATCATTCAGTAAAGTACATCTGAGTAACAGCCGTTATATAAACCAAAATATTATGAACAACATTCAGAGTCGTTTCATCTTTCGCAGCGTCTTACGAAAGCCCCGGATTAACTGGAGGCACAAACTTTACTAAAATATACATGACAACATGTCGCGCGCGGATCAAGGACTCGGGGACGTACGTGGGTAGCCTGACAATTACTTAGGGTGGCTTCACACTGGGATAATACCAGCTCGGTATTGTAAACTGCCCACTGTTGAGCACAGGCCTGTTTCCTACTGAGAGGGTTTAGGCCTAAGACTAACACGCAGGCCTAGGGCCAGTTGCCAGAATTTTCCTCTTGAAATTCTTATGGGGAATTCTCAGGTTTATAGGTTTCCTTACGTTGTTTTCCTTCACCGTTAAAACGAACGATAATTGATAACCATTGCACACGTAACTTCGTAAAGTCAGAATATGTGCTCTGGTTGGTTGGCATATTTATAACCTACGGACATTCGTCTCGGCAGACCATTTCAGCCCTAAATAATCCATCGTGCACTCACACTGGGACAGTAGTAGAAAACTAAGGTAATATCCTGCAATTAATCAGTCACAGGATTTTTTTTGCCAAATACAATCGTAAGATTTAGAGGCCGACCGAATTGGAGGCATGTTATGAGTTTCTGCGTCAGTTGATGCACCTCTTATTTTCCTTTTTGGTCTATGCCAGAGTCTACCTATGTATCATCGCATTGTCTACTTCTATTGCTAAACAATGAGTAAGTATTTTGTGACAGATGGGACATTATAGCAAGTGTAATTTTTTATCATTAAGAGACCTCGTATCTCTTTAAAACTGTTATGAAATGCATTGATTGGTATTTAAAAGTTTTGGTGTTACTATTTAAGCGCAGTTGTATCGTTATCCTCTATCGAGTGTCTTCCTCTCTCATCATTTAAGATATGAAAAAAATATTAGTCACACCCGCTCCAGTTCTATCTTCCAATGCCCGTTGTTTTATTTTTTATTATTCTTCACTATCTCAACTCACTGGCTTGGCGCAAAGCCGGCATTGTCGAGAAAACTAGTATAAAGTATTCCATTATTATTGAGCTGCTGTGTGGAAGTTTTATGCCTTTAAGTACAGCCTTTTGTACAGCTTTCATCAATTTGTAAAGTAGAGACAGTAATCCCAGTAATACGGTAACTACTTTCATTTATTACAAGATTTACTCGCGCTTTTCCAAGAATAGAATCTTAGATTTTACTCTGGAAATTACTTTTTTTGTCTATTATAGGCCATAATTGTTTTAATTGATTCTGAAATGGAATGAATATTTGCTTACGGTGTAAAATTTTGATTCTTTTAACCCGATTACATATGGCGTTAAAAATTGCATTTAAGTGATTCAATGTTTGTTTTCTTCATAATCAGTTTAAAACGCAATCTCTTATGTACCCCAGATATGAAAATCTATACAATTATATTTTACTCTTATCAATTTATAAATGAGAAAGTTTATAAAGTTATTCAGACGTTACAAACAAACGAAAAAACTGGTGGAAAGGTTTGAATATATCTTGCATGGACCTTTTCCTGGATTACATATTGACTAATTTTAGCACGCAAAAATACAGTGGAAGTTTTATTTGGATAATGTCTTTCAACGAAGCCATAGGGTTACGAAAATTTACTATACACAAATCATAAATAACTTAACAATTAAATCAATGGAGAGAGCAAATCCAGGTCTGGCGCGTACATAAGTTACCAGAAACATGGGCTAAGTTGTGCCAAGCGGCGCGCAACTTGCCAACAACTTATTTAGCCTCTATATGGTTTCAAGAGTTAGTCCAACTCGGTGCCGCCGTTCAAACCGAATTATTTGACAAGAATGCGCGTGGGCTGTTTGATATGAAATTATTACATAAATGGTTAAGACTTCATTAATGTATGAGATAGTGGATACATAGTTAGAATTTGATTTGGGCCTTACCTTGCTCCCAAAACATATTAAAATCTTACAAATGAATATCATAAATGTGGTAGTTTGTGAAGACGTTTGGTAGAGGAAAACATAGAACCTGCCTTATAGATTTGGACATCAGTGTAAATACTTTTGTATGTAACTACTCGTATTGAATTATTGTGACTATATTATACTATATTTTCGCATTGCCCCTTCTGATGACAAATTTTGTACATATAAAGACCACGTCCCGCATTAGCATATAGGCTTTTTGTCACGGAAAAGTACAAGGACATTTTCTTCCGAATAAGGTTCTAAAGTAATATAAAAAGATAATATTTGGCTTTTCGTATGTTCGTAATGGATAAACTCATTAACTTCTCAACCTATTGCAGAAATTCTATCAATAATAACCTATATTACACTTGAGTCCTATAGGTTACCTTATATTCTACACCTACTCGTTTATAATTTACTAGCTTTTGCCTCCAGTTCGGGCACGAGATAAAAAATTTCCAGGATAAAAAGTAGCCTATAGCACTCATGGGTAATGTAGCTTCCTATCTATATATATAAAAATGAATCACTATTTCCCTTGGTCACGCCATCACGCCTGAACGGCTGGACCGATTTCACTTTTTGTAGTGTTTGTTATTGTCAGTATAAGGATCTTATGTAAGAAAAAAAAAAGGAAGTTGAGCGGAACGTTAGAAAATTTAAGAAAAGTTAATTTCAGCGATTGACAGAATGCGCGCTGCAAATTCATAGTTAAGACAGACCAACGTCTGTCGGGTCAGCTAGTCAGTGAATAAAAATCAGTTTAGTAGTTTCTGATATTAGCGCGATTAAACAAACGAAGTTTATACATTGGTATAGATATACAAATTCAAGTTGTACTATAGGCAAGTGTTATTCTATCGTGTATGTTAGAGAGCCGTAACAGTATGGACTAGCGAGTGCTCTTGACAAGATGCCAAGCCAACTGCAGTCTCAGATGTTGTGACTTGATTTACTGTTTCGTCTTGACGCTGTTATGTATTTGTATCGACTACCTCAAGGTTAATGAATCTATATATTGTATCGTTATATTATGACAAAATTACACAAAATCATTACAAATTGTAGCCTATATATTATTCTGATGTATAACCAATGTTACTGCAAACTTTCATCCAAATCTGTTCAGTAGTTTTTTCGTGAAAGAGGAACAAACATATATACATCCATCCTCATAAACATTCGCATTTATAATATTAGTAGGATAATAATATTGACAGTAAGTAATAGTTTAATTTAAATTAATTTTGTGATAAGACCAATAGCAATTAGAAATGTAGTACATATACCTGTAGGCAACTAGGCTGTCTATACTTAGGTCTGTACGATACAGGCTTGTTTAAAGTGAAAACCATAGGAAATTTGAAAATTTATTGAAAATTTAGTCTTTCGAAGTCAATATTTTTTTTTTATATCTTTATGTGATAATAGTTTAAATATACGTAACGTTATAAGATCTCTGCCAAAAATTGGAACGGTTGTTTTATTTTCAGTTTTTTTTTTCTTCCTTTATAGTTCAAATTAACATGGTTTGTGTTACAGCATTGTGCTACAAATAGAGCACCGAATATGAATAAATATGGCAAGAGTTTGCGGCGTTTGACAACCCAAGACTCTCGAGTACAGTTTCTTAGTTTAACTTTGATCCGCTCCCTCGGTATACAAATTGTGTTTGAAGTGTCGTGAACTTCGCCGACGTGTGAGCATCACATAATCGCAAATGAAATGCTGTAAATTCTATTTTAGTATGAAAGCGCCATCCTTAAAATATCACACATCGCCTTTATCTCGAATTGGTAGGCAGATGTCCAACTAGGACACCTACTTTTCACTATGTATTTCCGTTTCATAATGTGACAGGGTCGAGCCGACCCATATCAGGCATAAATTCCAGTCTCCTAGTTAATACTGAGCAGAAACTCCCAAATTCACTGCCCGATCTGGACCTCAAAGCGGAGTCATATTGCGTTATAACTACACTACCGATGGATCTTTAAAATAAATCACGCCATTATGGGAAATCTTTATTACTATTAAAGATTTTGTCGTCAAAATCAATGTGAATGCGGCGAAGTTATACGAAGAAGTATATTGTAAGATCGAAGCATTTAAAAAAATACAAAATATATTATTTTCTACAAAATATACAAAAGAAATACACTGATTTATTGACTAGACGAACCGCCATCTTAATCCAACTATAATTTATCACTATCGATTACAATACGATAGTTTCGTTGAATTATATTAAAAATTTAGAACTCGTTTGATTTAGCGAATTCACACACCATCAAAACTATCCGCTTCTGCCTCTGGAAACACTCAGCAAATTTCATTTCACACACTTCCATTAGCTCATTAATTTTTGTACTCGTACGATCGATTTTACAATTCCATAACGTTATTAATTTAGAATTCTACGTGGGCCGTCACTTGAGACATCTTTCAAAGCATTATGGGGTAAGATAATTAGCGTTGATTTACCAAAGGGCCCTGTAATGCCGCCCTGACCCACCTTCGGCTTTAATTTAATTTATTTAACTCGCGCACTGCTTGGTTGTTTCTGTTCTGAGAAGGGAGAGGTTTTCGAATTATACTTATTTCAATTTAGTTTTTTAAATTTTTCTCTTTTGGCGTTCGCTGCCTAAACCTTTGAAGTTAGACCAAGATGATGTACGGTAGGATTGTTTGTCTTAAATAGTTCTAAATAAAAGTCTGCAACAGCATATATCTACCTTTTATATGGATGAATAGTAAGCCATAAATATAATGAAATCGGATACTTTTTTAGCGGGAAATTTATCCCATAAAACTTGTTCACGCGGGCGAAGCCGCGAGCAAAAGATAGCAATTTTATAAATCAATATTATTTGACTATTTTACGTACAACTTTATGAAAGTTAATTACTTACTAATAACAAAAAGGTCTATACGAATGTAAACTTTTACTAACTATATTTTGTTTTACTAAACACTGTAGATATGGCCTCACTGATTTTTTTACTTCGTAACTGTTCGTTACATAACCTATAATATAAAAAATATAAAATACCTCAGAATGCCAAAAACATTCAAGATTTTATCATATATTTTTTGCTCGCGGTTCCGTCTGCTTAACAAAGTATTTCCGGCATAAAATGAAAGGATATATTCTAAGATTGACCTCTAGCAATACATCGATGAGAACCGCATTCGATTTCATCTGTAGTTTTTGCATTTTTTGTATAAACAAAAAGATAATTATAGATAGATAGAAAAAAATCGTAAAACCTCTTATTTTAGCTTATGTTGGTTTAATGAAGACCCCGTTACAATTTTGTTCAATGTACTGACAGCCTATTACAACTTTATTATATGTAAAAAAATGACATTGAGATATTTATTTTTAAATACCTGTTTTATATGTTATATATCGACAATGCATATCGCAAGTCTTTAGGAATAATGTTTTAAATTGTTATCGATATATTTTATGTAAATCTTATTGTAGGTAATCTTTAATACTATGTTTGAGGATAATAAATTTAAATATTTTTTTAACTTTAATCGCCAAAAAAGGGTTTGTTTTGGCACATCAATGTAGTAGGTATTCGTTTTCTATAGTAGATAAAGTCGTTATAGAAATACTTTATTTGGCCTACACATACGAAGCAATATAAAAGGATAAAGTTACTAACATTCATCGAAAAATATATTATTGACTTTTAACCGACTGATGTAGGTAAAGGTATACAATTTACATACTTATAGATGTAAACTTACAGTGAAAATATGGTGTCGAAATAAATTATAAAACTATTATATTAGATTCAAATATATTCGATTTGTATAAAAGCACTACATTTAATTATGCGTACATCTGCGGTTTGGGCGGTCAATGTCCTAGCTCTGACCTTCTAACATGTTATTGGTAAAAAAATAACATAAGGTGCATCTGTAATACGTTGTTTTTGCGTTTATTTATGATTTTATTTTCAATATACGTGAGAAAGGTGATAACATAGATGGTATATAAATGAAATTTGGTGTTATACTTTGGCAGTTCTTTGTGGAGTAGTTATGAATGGATTGGTTTTGTTGTTTGCACTGCTCAGTGCAACAGTACAAGAGGACGTTGATTCCGTAGTGATATGTGGAGTCGGCGACGATAACATCGAGGGATTCCGGGAAGCTCTCTATGACTTTAATATGAAACTGTACAAGAAATTAGCTGAGCATACCCACGGGCATTTTGTCATCTCTGCGCCTCCCCTGTGGCAATCGCTGGCAGCAATCGCGGAAAGCATGGATGGGGTCGCGCGACAGGAACTCCTCCAACTCCTCGGCCTACCAGAAGACGAGTGCACGCGACAAACTTACTACCAACTCGCGTCCAGCCGCGAGACATTCGGCCTCGACGTTACTATGCAAAGGAAGCATCTCTTCTTTATCGATGAAGGTTTAAACATGAACACGGAGTGGGTGAACTTAGCTAGTACTCAATTTAATTTGCATACCATACCAGTGCCGATAAAACGCGCCCCGAAGGATGTGGCTTATTTGATACGACACATAATATCTTCTCAACTAGCACCACTGAATTTGCAAGGAAACTCCTTGTTGGCAGACGAAATAGATTACAATGGGCTGTGGTCAGAGGCGTTTCCCGAAGCGGACATCATACGGTCACCATTCTACGACCATGAAGGCAATCAGATCGGGTCGGTTGACTTGATGAGAATCAAGAGACGCGTGCGCATGGTGTTCGTGGAACAAATTAATGCCAGAGTTGTGGAGATACCTGTCGGGGTGGATGGCCGGTATCGGATGCTGTTCGGAATACCGGTGGAGGGGCATAATATGAGAAAATCAATTGAAAAAGTTACAGCAACGGTGATGTTTGAAATGGTAGCCGGTTTGAAAGAGAGTGAGGTGCCGATAGACGTGGCGATACCGCGGTTTGTCACCACCACCGAGTCTGACGTGCGAGCGGTTCTGGTACAGGTGGGACTGAAGAGCTTGTGGACTGAAGCCTCAGCAACAAGGTAATTTAATTTTGTATATTACTAATTTAAAGTTAATGTATCTGTTATTTTTTAGGTTCTTCACATTATATGTATTAAACAATATATGTATACCATTATATCAATCAACTTTTTAAACCCTTGAGGAAACATAATATGCCATCATTATGGGAAGGTGATTGAACTCTAGTTCGAAAGGGTAGACATCGATTGTATTGATTACTATTTTTCATGTCAACCACAAGTATTCGCACTGGTTGTACATTTTTTCAAACAGTAATAATTATTGGTTATACAATTCTAACGTCCCTATGACTTTGTAGTATAAATGAAGTGCCTCCGTTTAACAATGAGGACGACATTATAGTTATGCAATAAGTATTTAATATATAGACATTTTAGCAGTTTGCTGGTAATATTTATATCAGCCCGGGTAGCAACCACCGTACACAAGATATAAAACCCGTCATATTCAGCCACGTACTTGTGTCGTGTTCCGGGATCCACCTGTGTATATCCGGTTTCAAAAAGGCCGGTATCATGGCATCAACTGAAGGACTAGCTTTTGCTCATGGCTGCGCCCGCGTGATGGAGTTTTCCAGGATACATTTTTATCCGACTTACTTTATATGTATCGTTATATTATGACTAAATTACACAAAATCATTATATATAACTAATATTACTCTCAACTTTCATCCAAATCACTTCAGTAGTTTTTTCGTGAAAGATGAACAAACATACATCCAAACATTCATCCTCACAAACTTTCGCATTTATAATATTAGTAGTATATGACGTAAGCGGCTGCTATAATTCATTAATAAACAAAAAATCTTTATCATGAAGTAGGAACATAAAGTTGACGTGAGAGTTAACTTTATTTTCGTATTATGAAGTCGCATAAAGCTACACAATACCGACAGAACAAAAAATAATTAAGTCCAGCACGAGATTGTTGCCAAGTATTTTTGTTTGAAGGGCATAATCTTTGGTTTTATTTACATTTTTTATGTCTCGTAATCAATAATATTTTGCATAATACACCCGCCTTTTATAAATGTGCTCTGCAGATATCTTGAATGTTAATATTTACATAATAATTCTGTATATTACAGGAATTATTTTTTCCAAATTCCTTTTCTCGAAAACCTTAGTAATGACTGCAATATGCACTAAAGTAAAACGAACATGGCTTAAATGTATTATGAACGACATTAAGATACACATCCTTTATTTAGTTTAAACTTATTTTATCTTTTTTAATTTCACCTTAGGCATCTTGTGAAGGGGAACGAGATAGTGCTCAAGTATTTTACCTTTATGATACATTTGTATCATTCTATGCTGCGATCATATGCTCCATGATGTGTTTGTATGGTTATATATATTCGCTATGGTTTGATGTTATGCTGTTATATCTTCAGGAACATTTCCCAGCCAGCGGTCATGCCCAGCGGGTTCGTACAGCGCGCCGAGATCACTCTAGACAGCCACGGCATCGACTCCTACAACCCAGAATTCATAGAATTCACCGAATACTCCACTGGCCTCGATCCAAAACTTGGACATGAAATGATCGCCAACAGGCCATTTATGTACGGTTTATTTGACGCTGAGACCTACGTATGTCTGTTTAGTGCAGCATTCGCTACTCCTACGTACCCATTAGATCATTAAATGTATGTATAACAGATTGATTTTTATTCACTTGCTCTAAAAGACGTTATTTATGAATAAATCTAATACAAATCTGATTTATTATTCCCAGTGCTTGTGTCAGTAAATTGGGTCCTACGATGCAAGGGCACAAAATAAAACTTTACCATTTAATGGCTATGCTTTTTATTTGTAGGTAATTATAGAAAATTATAATATTTTGTGATGTTATGAAATAAAATATGATGTATGAAAGATATATTTTACGAATCTTAAATGTTGCTAGAAAAAACCCCTTATTTTTAGTAGACATTAAAAGATACAAATAATTATTTATCGTTATTATATATTCGCGTATTAATCTATAAATATATATAAAAATGAATCCCTATTTCCCTTGGTCACGCCATCACGCGTGAACGGCTGGACAGATTTCACAATTTTTTTTGTTGTGTTTGTTATTATCGAAACGAAACGAAAATATAAATTTTATATAACTGTCAATTGTTTGAAATAACTGTCAGCGATTGACAGAATGCGGCTGCAAATTCATAATTAAGACGGGACAACGTCTGTCCGGTCAACTAGTATAATATAGATTTACGACATCATTGTATTTACTATTACAAACATATTTGCAGTTGGTGCAATAACCATGTCTAGAGATCGAACGGCAAAATTAAGTGTGACAAGTTTGACTATAAAGCCACTTTTGTACTTAGATACCTTACCTACAATTTGTATCGAACCCTCTATGAGCGAGCCCAACTCGCACATGACCATGTTTTGATCGCTGTTATTATGTAATAGCCTGATGTTAAAGTTTTTATCATTTTAATTTAAGTAAGTTTCTAAAATGTAAAATCCATGAAAGGACCAGCATAAAATTCTAACGTTGAATGAATGCCATTAATATTCCCGTGGATGTCACCCGCATGTGTTAGCGTAATTGAAATCCGTAACTTCGGCTGACTAGAATTTAACTTTTTCCTGCAATTCAGAGCGCAGCGTGGGAAGCTGCATAGAATTCTATATTGGAGTAGAAATATGCAGGATCAAAATTCTATTCCACTATATGTAAAAATTCATGAAGATATTTAGTAAACACACTATTTAGTACACACATAGTCTAATGGATTTGGTACACGATTAAACAAATTCCTGGATTAACACATACGCCACATTTATGCCGTATAATGCACAGAAGCACAAAGATCCTTATTTTAGGAAAATAAGGGAGCAACGTAGAGTCGCTTCCGTAGTATAATTTCAATCAGGGCATAGGTTTAAGGAATACAATTTAGTCTTAATGTAATTTAATGCTTAAGTATTCTTTATAATGATTACGTTCTGTGTTATGCATTTTGTTAAATAATAAAAAAAAATCGTAGCCGAAAAATAAGTAAATATTACCCCGTTTCTTGACAGGATAGTTTCATCAACTTAAGAAGTATACAGAATAGAAATATCCCTGAGTTCCTTTGGATCCCAAGAGAGACTGGACAATCTTTGTTAGAGTGTAAGACCTGAAGAGTATTACGTCAGACAAGATGCCTTATAACAATTCTACAAATTATTACAAACAGTACAACATTGTGCAACCTTAAAACATAAACCATGCTTTCAAAAGTGTTTTAAACGAAAACAGAAAATATAATAAGATATGGTAATGTTAAAATAAAACAAGTGTCAAATTAAAACGTATTAATTGTTGTGTATTAACAAAAATATATAAATCCATTGATTTTGTACATGTAACCGCTAACCTTGTACGGAAATACACAGTAGAAATAAATTATCAACACGGAACACAGAGGACAATCTCGGTACATTTTTAAGGAACTTGCCTGTTAAAGCTAAAAAAAAAATTAATGCTAAATGCTGTTTCTGGAACCCTGATAAACATTAACTTTCAGATACACTGTTATTAAAGTTTGTGTTATAGGTGAGCTAATAAATTCAGACTTTAATTTCACACAATAAGAGAATAATAACACCATCCTTGTATACATATACATATATACTACCCCATTACTGGGCACCAGCCTCCTCTACTTCTGAAGGGCTTTAGGTCTTATTCCAACACAATGACCTAGTGCCAGTTGGCAAAAGAATAAACATTAATGTATATAGTTGTTTTATCTGATAGAATGCATTTGTCAGAAATCAGTGAAACTTATCTTTATTCATATTTATATAGTAATCACATTACTTCTTGAAGACAAAGTTGGTGGTAGGACGACTGAACACAGAGGCCATCATGACCATGTACGTGTCGGTGTCCAATAATGCGAAGAAGAAGGGTTTGTTGGCAATGAATTCGCGGCCCAGGATGGGGTCCAGGCCGGTCTCGGAGTCGCAGGAGTTGGTGCCAGATAGGAAGCTGGGCAACTCCTCAGTATTGGGGTGCACGCCAGCACGGTCAAACGTGATCGTCACTCGCTGGACCATCGAGCTGGGATTGGCGGCCGGGTCGGATATGTTCCTGTTAGGACATTGTTAACTGATTAATACATTCTCTACAACTAGTCCTAACCCAACCTCAATATTAAAAATCGTCTCAATACACTTTCTAAGCGTGGCTCTGAAATCTAATTTAGTTTCTACGGCCCGTCGCCGGAGTTGTTTGATGTCAACACCCTCCAGTGGGATCAATCTGGGGCAAAGGAGGTACCCTTACAAATTAATACCCAATTTGAAATTTGAACCTAACATCTTCTAGTCCACATCGACATATGTAAATCAATAAATGTTTAGGTTGTTTAGAATCTCTTGAACATTTATGGTGTATTACTTTAGTGCAAACAAAAGTAAATCCAATACATTTATTTACCTGGTGGCGTTTGAGTCAGTCCACATGCTGCGCACTCCCAAACCTTCCAAAAAGGGTCGGGCGTCGTATTCTGAGGTCATTGTGAAGCGAGGAATAGCAATGTCGATAGGTATTCGGCTAGTCTGGAGACCGTCGAGAACTTCAAACACGATAGTGTTCTTCATAGCTTCAAGAGATTCCTTTGTAGATCCCATAGCTAATCCTAACATCATACGGTAACGGCCGTTGTAGCCGACCGGCAACTCCAGTACCTTCATCTTGAGGTAAGGCAGGTACATCATACGCACGCGCTTCTTCGTCTTCATCAAGTCGATGGTTCCGATTTGTTGGCCAATGTCATTGTAGAACGGCGCTTTTTCGACAATGTCAGAGAAAGCAGTAGTCCACAGTGCCTGGTAATCCAATGAGTCCAAAAGAGCAGAGTTACCCTTGAAGTCTGTGATGGGGATACGAGTAGAGATGAGATTCCTCATGACTGCTTCGGCAGCCAGGGGGTCGCGTTTCATCGGGACAGGTAAAGTGTTCATGAGGCAGTTGGTGTAAATATAATTCTTCCAATATTCGTTTAGTTTAAGGGTTTCGTCGTAGGCGAAAATTTGTGTCCTTAACAAAGTCGCATCAGGGCCGTTGATTTCGGTTTTCGAGGCGAGCTCGTAGAACTGTTGACGTTGACACTTATCGTCGGGCAGATTCAATACTTTGAACAGTTCTTGTTGCGCTGGTCCTTCAGTACCTTCAGCCATTGCGGCAAGCATTAACCATATAGAGAAAGGAGAGTTGACGGTATGCAGGTGGCTGGACGCCGCGACTGGCTTAAAAAAAATCGTGGCGAAGTCGTAGATCGCTCGACGGTAGTCCAAGGTAACATCGCGTCCATTGTAAGCGCACTGGTCACTGTATTTGAAGACGGGAAAGGTAAAGTATACTCGAGGATTGAGGAGTCCATTCCAGGCATCACTGGCCTCAGATTCTCTGACGGCGCCATAGAGGGCCAGCAAAAAGAATGATATCACAACCGCCTTCATGTCGTACACCCGACTGTACGTAGAATGATGATCACTGATAATAATTTGATTTATATAGCAAAGTTGAGCCCATTGTAAGCTGTTTCGTGTTTTCCTTGAAAGTAAATATTTTTTAATTCCTTTTTTAATTTAGAGTTCCTTTCACAATTTTAACATCACGGACGTAGTTTAACATTACCGGGTTATTTATATAGGAAGGTAAAGTAATGTTTTGGTCTCGATTAAATAATATATGAGACACATTATAAATTAGCTTAAAAATTACTGTTTTAGTCGGTGATTAATTAAAATGATAGGTAAGCTAGTTAAGTATATGAACAAATTTATAAATAAAATGTTTCATTTTGATTATTCACCAACTCCAAAATTGGTAACCAGTAAATTACCTGTTATATTTTATTATATTATATTTTGTTATATTAAATTATTATTTGGTTGTAAGTAGTTTTAAAGGCGGTTAAATTTTTTGTCTAAACTCTTTCATAGCCTTACTAGCTATTCAGACAACGTCATCAGCATGTAAATATTTCAGTTATTAGATTTTGATGATTGTTTTGTCGTGATACGCGAACAAATGATTGAGCAGACAATAATTTTATTTTTTTATGTTCTGTTATCTATCGCGCTTTCTCGATATTTCTCAAATGTAATTTTATGTAAATACAAGATAAATCCAAGTTTTTATTACATCGTGTATAGATATCAGAATGCATTTTTCCTAAATAACGTCATATTATTAACATAATAGGAAGCAATAACCGAAACAAAAACTATTTACAATACCATCTATAAAGAAACAAGACGCGAAGACATGCGGCTTGCTAATGACGACACAAACTTACGAGATAAACTAAATTCACTCCAATATTACAATAATGCGATTGTAAGATAGAAGGCAATTAAATATCCATCACAAAAATACATTATATCACTTATTGTAATTTGTTTTCTTACCAAACGCAGGTGGTCTAATGACCCTATATATAGAACACATTGATCCAATCAAATTAATGACGTGACTGCTACAATGAAATTGGTATCGATATTTGTGTTCATTGCACCGCTATTTATAGCCAGGGATACATCAGCCCAGAGTATACTTAACTCATTAACATCTGGAGCTCTAGGTCTTATAAACAATGACCAACCTGATGACCCCTGCAGCATTGATTATTCAAATTTATTCGCAAACGCAATTACGGATTTTACGAATAGAATACTAGAGATAGTTGTGGACTATGAACAGCATTTCGTGATTTCACCGTATTCTATGTGGATGGCTTTAGCGGCGGTCGCTGAAGGCGCTGACGGACAGGTAAAGATGAACTGTACGAAGTGCTCGGGCTGCCCAGTGAGTCGTGTCCGAGAGGCGTTCTACAGGACGGCATTGTCGCTAGAAATACCGACCCAGGCGTGCAGTTCACAGGAAGCGTTTGTTAATAATCGATCAGCATTCTTATGTGATCCCAGATTGGGAGAGAAGTGTTCATGAAACCGGTCTTCTGATTTCGACTTTGATAAACTGCACCCGACTCATCAGAAGAAAGAGACCGCCCGCCTTTCTTCCGCACCCCCGATATTGAGGGCAACTCTTTCTATTAGACGAATTGAATTTCGTGGGATTATGGACAACCGGCTTTTCCCCAGCGACAACGTTCACAAATTTCTATGACGAAAATGGACAAATTGTTGGGCCAGTGGAGTTGATGACAATGACCAAGCAAGTGAGGCTTGCGCAGCTGCCGTTAGTGGACGCCAAAGTGCTAGAACTGCCAGTGGAGTGAGCTGGCCGCTACACCATGCTTATTGCCATGGGTGTGAACTCCATTCCGATCAAAGAGTTGGATGTCATTATTCCAAAGTTCTGTGATCTTGAAGGTCTTGAACGAGCTGACATTGAACTTACTACCCATTAACATTGCTATTCCGAGGCTCATAGTACAGTCGGACTTCAAAGCCAAGTCTATGCTGCAGGCGGTTGGAGTGAAATCGATTTGGTACGAGCCGGATGCGACAAGGTAGATACGTTTCTATTCCTAGTTATAAATCATTTGTATGTTTGATTTCTAGAATCTCATTTAACTCTCTCTCTTCTCTCTACCCATATTTTTCCTTAAGGGATTCTAATATCCTTGGGGTAGTTTATTACCAGTGGAAATTATTTAACACTAGTTTTGCTCGCGGCTTCGCCCGTGTCGAATGAGTTTTCCGGGATAATTTTTTTTGACTTGATATGTATCGTTATATTATGATCAAATTACACAAAATCATTATAAATTGTAGCCTCATGAGTTATTCTGGTGTATACAATATTAATGTAAAGTTGAATCCAAACTGTTCAGTAATTTTTTCTGTAAAAGATGAACAAACATACATACATCCATCCACA
>NW_023593147.1:0-26241 GCF_014839805.1 Manduca sexta
AAAGTTTTACATCTATTTATAATGACGAATTATTATGTAGAAGTAAAAATATTTACCTTTTATGTTTACAATTATTTCGAATTCATCGGCCATGTAATAAGTACATATTCTTATTCATGTTAACGCTTATAATGATTTCGTTTATGTTTTTATTAAATATAATAAGTATACGGACTGCAAAATGTAAGAATATGCTGTGCCAATTATTAAAATAAGGAATATATTTAATATAGTTACTGAGGTATATTGTAAGCCGATCATTACTACGTTTTTAAGACATTGTATCTCATTTTACGCAACGTCCATTTGAAATAATAGTTACTAGTATTGTTTTTTGTAGGCATTCCGTTTTATTTAAGTTATTTTAATAGTTGTCGGGACACATCGTGCGGTAACGATGTTGTGAAGATATTTCGTAGTTTAACATGCCTCAAAGCCAGCATTCACCTGCAAAACGAACGAAATTCGCATGTTTGAGTCTGTCATCTCAGTGTGTGGTGGGCTTTATCCGCTGGTTGTAGCGGAGTTCTGCTTTGACACACGGTTGGTTAATGCTACTGAGAGACTCCTACAAGGGTTTTGAATATCTTCTCCTGTTCTCAATAAATAAAACGATGTTTCCTTTCGATGGGCGACTGGAATAAGGATTCCGGTTCAATTTAGATAGTTTAAGTGTCTGCAATAACAATTTTTATATTTTTACCCTTTAGTTTACCATGTGGTATTAGGTACTTATATGATCCTACCAAAACTATAGTTAAAATATTCTATCAAAATAGAATGGTGCAATACTAACTTCTCAAAATGTCTGAAGAAGTTAAAATATTTATGAACGTAGTAATATATTCATACAAGAACATAAGATTGATGTTAATTAATTCATAAGTTGTATGAACATTTAAATTCGTATGTAACGTTTACATTAATGAGACGAGTTCTGTTTCGTCCAAGATTCCGACAAATACCATTGTTTAGTCAACACTTACGACGCGCTGCTTTCCTCGTTAATAAAATAAGTGGATAAATTCATTTCTTAATCTTGGGCTTATATTTTGCATTTGCATCCCACTGTGCTTTTTGTTAAGTACAAGACTGATTGACTTAAGGAGACCTATTGTTTTAATAAATGAATCTTATTCTTTTGATGGAGAATTATGTTTTTATATATAAAAGTAATTTATCTTAGAAAAAGTAGTCAACACACATACACACTCACACACACTTTTATCTACGCAGTTGTAATTGTAGAGCTCGAATAGCCAGTGCGAAGAAAATATATTTCCGTATCGTATGCTTACATACTAAATTACAATCAAGAAATCAGTAGAAGTTGTTTCGCGGTCTCGTCTCACGGATCAAAATCTGACCGAGGCGCATCTTCCCGTACAGTAACAGAATTAAGCTCGTTCCAGCAGTGCCTACATTGTATGTATTAATTTCGTCATGTTTATTACACATCGCGGACATTAATTATAACAGTTAAATGAGCGTACTGTAATAAAAATGTGGAACGAGCCGCTTTTTTATTTTTATAATAATAGGTGCCCAATTTTTTATAGATGCCGCCACAGTACACGCTCAGGGTTGTCGGCTATGGGAATACCATTATTTCTTACATTATAACGTTGAGTGTAAAAACGTTAATTATTTTATGACGCATAATTTATATTAGTATGAATTTATGTTTTGGATTATGTAGTGGATTGTGTTGTGAAATATCGTTGGTAAATATAAATTATTTTTAATTTATCATACTTTGTCTTGTATTGTTTTGGCCTACCTTTCATAACAAGTATTTATAATTTTATTGGAAGTCTGAATACATTTTATAACTCTCTCAAGAATCTGTAATGGAGTATGATTTATAGACAACATCTGATATAGATGATATATTACAACATTCTAATAATACTGACTAACAACGCTAGGTCTGCACAAAACATAACCGTTCCATTATATACAGTGCGATATTGTTATTTTATTCTATGCGCTCTGTATCTGAAGCTATCATGTTATCATATTTCAAGTATGAAGCTACACTGTCACTGCACGAAACGTCAGACAGGTCTTTGTATGGGCGTTTTTTGTGATGCCGACTGATATTTTCCGAATTTGATGCGTCTACAATACTTTTTTCTGCTGTAATTTTTTTAATGAAATTGATGATACCACGTATTTCGAATACTATAGTATTTCGAACTTAGCTCCAGTTTTCGGTAAATAGAGAACAAAATATGTCCCTGTGCGAATTTAATGACTAACCATATTCTTTTCGCGTGGACATATTACGTATTTAATCTTAAAAATAATCAATATCAAAATAGTCCGATTTGGAAACTGAGGTTGCCGTATGTTATAATTATTAGACCTAATGTATTTCGTGGGAAAGACCACCATAGTTTTAAAAATATATTGACACGATTTATTGCATCCCTCGATGATTGTCGGAATGATGCCAAGTCTTAGATGGATTAGTATTTCAGTCGACCCTGGAACCCAGGTCTACGGAACTAGCCGCTTTACGAAAAGCAAGCGGTACTCAATATTCAGTAAGGTTTATGTTATTTATTTTCCCATAAAAATTACTATTTGAAAACTGAACTCTCAAATAGATCATACAGCGTAGATCCGTGCATATAGGTCAGTACAGGACATGACGCGATTTACCGCGAAGATGCTCTCTAACTAATCACTTCCTCTTTATTTTGTCCGTGTGTTTGTCCTCAATTATTGGCTTTAATAACACTTTGAGGATTCGCCGTGCGAGCCGACACGACAAGCGTGTACTGCTAATGTTTATAGGAAGTAATGTATTCGTCAACGTCATCACGACTTTGTAGGTGGACAGAAAGGGGTCAAGAAAGTATAAGGAACGCGGGACTTGTTGCATACAAAAAGACGAGGCTGTTTGAATTAATTTATCTTGCCGCTAACCCAACTATATTGCACAAGGTCACAATAAATCTTATTAAAAGACTTACGACTTATTACTATTAATTATAATATACTGTAGTTATTAATAGCGAAACAATATAAAGAGATCATCAACGAAACACATTGAAGCGATCGCGTCACGCCGGCTATATTGACACAATTCCAAAATGTATTTACTCAAAGATTCACAACATTAAAAACGTTAGCAATTGTTTGAAAAGCATTACCACACGGCTAAATAAATCATGCGACAAAATGTTGGCAAGAATACGCGCGGCCTTGATAAACCATTAAAATAATTCGACAATTCTAAAATACACTATTTTTAATACAATGTAAAGGATGCAGATTGCGACGCGTTTCTATATTGTGAATGTTTTTGCTATGAGCGTTTACGCTTTCATACACAGAAGGTACAAACATGAGGAAATAAATACATTTGAGCACACGTATAGATGGCTTGCGGTAGTTTTAGTTAGGGAAAAAAGAGATTAAATTAGTTTATTAAAAGCTAGTAAAATTATAAAGAATGGCCGTATAACTAGGCATATTGCAACATTCAGAAGAAAAATGTTACATAAAAAATAATTTCTTCTGACATAGTATTTCATTATTTTTGTAGTTGGCTAAAGTCGCTTAAAGTTTTCACTGCCCAACAATATAGCTTGTTCTGGAATTGAAATAGATTCTCACTAAAGAAGTTAGACCAGCTTCTAGATGAAGGTACACAAATGAACAAAGCCACCTAAAGAGTAGAAATAAAATAAATTACCAGAATACCATACGAGTTACGAGCGCCGCGACCTCTTAGAAGTCTCGAGCAATACTCACTAGATACTCAACAAGAAATCTGTTAATTTACATCGGTTATCTGTGAAGAACACAACTGTTGCAGTCATTGGGTAGTGTTACAATTTTGGTTCAATGCGTCAGAACATGGGAAATTTGTCGACAGCTTTGTGTGCTGAAATTCTTCGTTAGTCCGAGAATTCCTTTACCGGAATGCGAGCGGTTTCGGACATTCCAAAATCATGAACAATAATACAAGTACTGGACTTTGTGGTTATCCGTGTTAATGTAGTGATACGAAATTGATTTTATTAAATACCAAAAATTTATTGAATCACAAATATCGTGTCTATATTTATGTAGGTATATATTTTACTATCTAAACTCATTGTCCCCGAAATGCATTGTATGGAATGGAAATATCACATCATTCTAATTAATATCCACTTATCTCATTACATTTTAGCCTTTTGGCTTAGATATACGGTGAATATTGATGGACGCATGTAATCCTCTTTCAGTGTGATTAAATTTTGCCATAGCATACCCTTTAGATATTAATAGGTATTAGCTTCTATTAAATAGCACATTGCTGATCGCTTATGTTTCGCGTATTATGGAATTTCCATGCTGTTTGTGGGAATAGTTTAATGGTTTCTAATATTCTAAAGAATTTAAGTCCTGAATTTGGACGGTCCGATTTAAAAAATATATCAACAATGTAAAAATAAATTATAGCTACGTTGCAATGAAGCGCATCTATCCCAACATAATTACATAACCGTTTAACTATTTGTTTAAAAGTTTCATTGATTTTAGTGATGCTACTTTGAGTATCTCTAAAACAATGGACGAAAAATAATTTCGAGTGTTAATTAAACATTGTTTTTAATTGGAAAAATACCGTTGAAACAAAAAATTGGCTTGATAAATGTTATGAGAACTCTACTCCATCAAAATCAACAGTTAAACGTTAGTTTGCTGAATTTAAACGTGGGCGTACAGACACCAATGATGCTGAACGCTCTGGATGTCCAAATGAGGTTGTTATTCCAGATAACATAAAAAAGTACACAAAATCGTTTTGGAAGATCGTAAAGTTATGTTACAGGAGATAGCCGACATTCTAAAGATATCAAAAGGCAATGAAGCTCTGTTGAAAGTGAGTACCGCGTTTGCTCATGGTTGACCAAAAGCATTGACGTGTTGAAGCCTCAGCGTGCAGTTTGGAGCTTTTAAGGCGAAATAAAACGGTTTTTTTCTTGCAATATGTGACAACGGATGAAACCTGGATCCACCACTACACTCCAGAGTCAAAACGGCAGTCAACTGAATGGACGGCAACCGCCGAAAGGCGTCCAAAGCGACCAGAAACACAAATATCAGTTGGCAAGGTTATGGCTTCCGTGTTTTGGGATGCGCAAGTTATAGTATTCATTGACTGAAGATATTCAGAAGGGAGAAAGGATCAATATTATATGGCATTACTGGTGCGTCTAAAGCATGAAATCGCGAAAAAACGGCCTCAAATTCAAAAGAAAAAAGTGCTTTTCCATCAAGACAATGTCGGGTCACACATCGGTCGCCATGTGCCAGCGACTATTACCTGTTTGTTAAACTGAAAAAAATGCTTTCTGAAAACATGGGCCCAAATGGATAAGTAATCGCTGAAACTAAAGCGTATTTGAAGGGTTAGACAAACCGTTTTATAGGAAGTATATAGAAATTTTAGAGAAGCGCTGGATTGATTGTATCACTTTTGAAGGAGACTATCTTGAAGGATAAAATCGAATATTATCAAAAAAAAATTCTTACTTTGGCTCGGGACTTATTGACCGATGTAATACATACGATAATAAATAAATTTCCAACTTCAGAACCTTTATCTGATCTCTTGCCGTAAAATGACGCTCCCGTAGAGCATAATAATATAAGGGTATGTTTTGTCTAGCGACGATTCTTTTGTTGTGTTGTGTTGTTGTTGCAGCGTTATTGTTTTGTTTGTATAATTTGTATCAATAAGTTAAAACACGTGTAGGGATGCGGTCACGGTGTCCGCGTGTTGTAATTATCCTCTCGTTACGTAACTACCAGATACATAAGTACGTGTGTATTGCATAGTTAATGTTATACTGTCTTAACCAATTGTAATATTATTTGCCACTTAATCTTTCAAATTATCTTAATTCTAATATAACTGATATTAGAAATGGCACTGGTGGTAGGATTCTTATATGCGAGAGTCCACCCGGGTAGGTTGATACCTATTCTGTCTATTTCTGCCGCCAAGTAGACTGCTATTGTATAATCACTGCTTTGCTTTTAATCACTAGGTCCAGCCTAGTGAGACTTAACATCTCATGTCTCAGAATGGCGAGCACAGTGGAGTATTAAACAATACTTTGTAATTGAAGGTGTTGGATGGTGTTTCTACTGTTTATGGGCGGTCGTATCGCTTACCATCAGGCGAACGGCGGGCTTGTCTCGTCATTCAAAGCAATAATAAAAAAGGGCATTTTATGCAGGATAATAGAGCATCTAATTTCTTAACTATGCACAGTACTCAATGGTCTTAACTTATATTAGTCCGCACTTTAAGTAATTAACTAGTATAAGGGCGCAATGTTTAGGAATACAATCTAGTTTTTATGCTTGTATATTTTATAATTAGTTTTAATTTTGATTGTAATCTGTTTTGGGTCTTAATTTTATTAAATAAATAAATCTTTCCAGTTATCATTATAGCAAGTAATTGACAGTTCATTACATTCTATTATGGTTACCTAAATCCAGCATAGCGTTTCTTTAGATTTAATTCTATTTAGAAATCTTATGAAGTTATCATTATAATTTTGGACATTTATGTAATTATTTCCAAAACGCAGTTTGTCGTGTATAAACCAGTAGTGAAATTGAAACCTGCGAACTTTAATAACTTCGAACACAGAATACTAAACGGGTGACACTTGACTGTGGCATCCGTTCCCCGCTAAGGGCTCTGTGCACATTGATGATCCGTTCTGTTGTCTATTACAAAATTGAGTTTTCGACGGTCCTAATTGGGCGCGGGCGTGCTCGCTACCGGTTGGGCCAAACGATCACACTTAGGACGTTTGTTACACCTTCATCGTACTTAAACTGTTATTTATATGGTGCTAAAGTGGCCACCAACAAATGTAATGGTAAATCAACAGTGGTACAACGGTCTAATTTAATAAAACCCACAGGTGTTGAACAGGTCCCATTACTATTTTCGTATATATGGCCAACGGAATTTCTATTATTGAGTTTGGTTGTTTTATTTTATTTTTATAAATGCTTTTATTTGTGATGACTTTCTACATCAGAATATTTATTCAACAGTGATAGGATATTAGTTTCAATTCGTCACAACTAGATATTTTTAATTCGTAATTTACTTAAATAATTACTTTTGGTATGTTTTTTAAAACATGTCCAAATTAATTCCATTGTTTGATAGATATTTTAATTATAAATTGTATTTTGCAGTAGATTAAAAGCTCAGTACGTTGATCACAGTTGCCAAAGTTAAATTAATCCATTTTATAATACAACCTCCTGGAACTAAATAACTAGATCTATAAAATCACAAGTTGTTAGTCGACGAGTAGGCAGAGTAAGAGGGCCAAATATTTTGGTTCGGTTATGCAATTTGCTTTTAAGCTATACATTAGTGATGTAACGAATGTCATTTTTTGAACATTCGCGAATGCGAATGCGAATGCGAATATCTGCTACCGACATTCGCGAATGCGAATACGAATGCGAATGTTTAGTTTTTGTTCAAATTTGGCGCCAATTTTCTATGATGATTATCTAAATTTTATTATTATCTAAGATGATAATTATCTAAACATTAAAAAGTTATGTAAAGACTGATAAAAAAATTATAGAATATATTGTTTTTGTTTCTTTCAATTGATTTTAATTTCTTAGTTGCTATTGTGTTACAAGTTCTATTGGGAATTCCATTTTTAAGCTTTATTAAAGTAAACGAAATAATTTTGTTTATTTTTAAAGTTTAATATTCCTCTACTCAAGTTTAATTACTAACTTAAAACATGGTAAAAAATAGTTAATTAATTGGTATGTTTTAAGAAAGAGGGGTATTTCTCTTTGAGAGTCTATAATTTTTTGTTTATTTGTTTAGACTATATTTATAGTTTATTGTAGAAGTATATTGTTTTAGTTTAGATTTTGATTTTATTAACCTACTATTACACACAGTATTACGAATATTATCTCGGAAGGGGTATGCAAAGGCGCAACCGGGGCACACACTTTTTGCCAAGTGTGTTCCGTCTAATAGTGTGACAGGGGCGAGCCTATCGCCATGTCGGGCACAAATTTCACACTCCGGGCTGATACTGAGCAGAAAAATCCAAATATCACTTTGCCCGATCCGGGATTCGAACCCAGGACCTTAGAGCGCTGCCGTACCGCACATGCAGTAGAACTATGCCACCGAGGCAGTCTACTATTATCTTCAAATATATTTTTTCTGATATTGACATTCGCAAAACATTCGCAGAAATTTTGCGAATGCGAATGCGAATGCGAATATCCAGAATATGCGAATATTCGCGAATGCGAATATTCGTTACATCACTACTATACATATAATAATACAGGAGGATTTAAAATATAACTAACCGTAGATCATATTCTCATATGATCATAATCTAGAATTTCCGCAAAATAATATTATTTTTTCGTGAAACCCAATTATGGATTCGAGTTAGAAAATTTTGTGTACAGTATGATTATTTTGCGTAAATATTTTTTGTTGTACATAGAAATGGTTAAACTTATTTCGCCGAAACAATTTCACATCAACACGCGGTTACTGCTAAAGTTTTGTTGGTGCATCAATAATCAATTTTCAGTATTAAATTCTGCGAAACTAGTTTGATTACACGGAATAGTTTTCGGCAAAGACAACATAGGAAATTACCTATTATGAAACTATTAAATGTTGGTGATGTTGGTCGGTGTAATATAAGTACACCCGTAATTGTTTTTCAACGAAAATGGTATCTGTTTAGGTATTTATTATAATAGTAATTTTTCCCATGTATCATGATAACACAGATATACTGTTCGTGTTTGGTTTATTGAAAATATTAAAAACTTATTTCGTGGATTAAGCGGTATGGCTTCATATGTCCGTTTCCAACAAAAGATGCTTTCATCAACTTGTCCGCCTCTTTCATCAAAGACTGTGTGGTTTAAAATTTCGACATTTATATTTTACCTTAAATTATTTAGCGCATTGTTTCATGGATTTATTTTAACGCCAGTGTATTTTAAGGCGACGTACTAGTCATTTATGGAATATTTTTGGACAAGTTTGTATAAAGTTACTTGTGCAGTCGACTTTAAACTATGCCATGAATAAAAAAGAGTTTATACATTCAATACTGCGTTCGTAATCATTGAGGAATTCGGTTGCTTTCTTAGCTTTTTGTTATAAAATTCTTCCTCAGTTGGCTAATAGAAACGGCTTTAGTGACACAATTAAAACTTACTGTTTACACAAATGAGAATCAAATGTTTGTGTCCGCTGAAATGAATGATTACCTATCTCGATTACAATGATTTTTCACAGCTTACACGATTTTAATATAATCCTAACTAATCATTGTTCTCAAATATCCGTAAATATTGATATTTTTCGGTGTAGCCGGTGTCTGCCTCTAGTATTTAAATGTGTTCACAAACAAAGGCAACGGAGCCGCTGGTGTGAAACGCGCCTCGGCGCATCCATAGCTATGTATTGTGCCTAATTGAAACCCCATTCAGTACGACCGACTATTATTGATACTTTTGATTCAAATGAATGAAAAAATTGGAGAATATAGATGATAAGTTGATTGTTTTTTAATCTTTTAAGATTTAAATTGACTATAGGTATCATGAACACTTGTGAGTGAAGTTTGGACTTTATCTTATATCACGGCGTTAACAAAAACATGTTAAAGTCACTTGTGTATTATAAAAGGATGTATATAAAAAAGTTTTATCGACCATTATAAATCCATTCGCCATTCCACTGTTTGCGATATTTTTTATAGTTTATACCGTAAAAACCGGTTGTTTATTAATAAAAAAATAATACATCACAGAATGCTGCCCTCAGTTAATCGCGTATAATAATTTCATAGATAAACTCATATTGTACGAAATTAATTACAAAATTACTGCCCGACCTGCAACTGATTGGTTCCTTGGTTATGGTTATTGTTTTATGCGTTTAGTTAGATTAGAATTTCGTATGATTAATGTTTCAGTAACGACACCAATAATTTTTATATATTTATAGAATATAATATATTTATGCAGCTATGCAGTAGTATGAGTTTAGTTTACCGAATATTTCTTATATCTAGACCACTCAGTATCATAAATACCTATCAAATTTTTTTGTAGGTAATATATAAAAAAAAAAAACTCATTGGCTTTTATTTCTGAGCAACGGGTTAAGTTAACCTCGAAAACAATTAAAAAACATCAAATTGGTTTAAGTTGAATAAAAATTAAAGGGCTCTGTAAAACGTATCAAAATGGTTTGAGTGCGGTATATAAAAAGCACGCCGAACCTTTAAGTTTACTTATAATATTAAGATAAATATTTCACATGGACATGTGAAACTTCTTTATGGTTTGAGAATATCACTTTTAAATCATACTGTATTCGAGAGCCCTGTGTTTTTATAACAATTAGACGGGTTTTACTCTGGCTCATTGTTATGTAACGCAGTGTTGATTGTGCGTCAACAGTGCCCACCACGATGTGTGGCTCCGAACATTTTTGTCTGGTTTGCTTGTTAAAAATGTAGACTACCATATTTTTGGGGGCAAACAGGCTACCACGGGTCGGGAGCTAAAAACTAATGCTAACAGCGGGCGGTGGTCTACTGCGCTTGAAGGCCACACATCGCTCCTTGTGTTTACTCAACGAGTATTACGAGCTTTCACTACCTGTCAATGTTGTTGTTTATATCCTAATATTATATATACGCGTGGGTTGCGACGTTTGTTTGCCCTAGTTTGAAATGGTTGGGTCCCTCATAGGAATGATCTTTATGGTAGGCACTAATACTTGTATAATTGTAAAATGAAATATTTATTCCGGAATTTTAATAAATTCAATATGTATGCAGGAATAAAATTTTACCAATACAAATCTACATTGCATTCATTTTTATAATAAATAAATAAAAATACATCGCATAAAATGCGATAATATCAAAGTACTTTAAACATTATGAAGAGTTCTTAAAATGGTTAGCTAATGTGTAACACGAATAATATTGCTGAGCCATATTAACTTTTAGGGACAATAAAATAAAGGTTGTGTTGGATTAATCCTTCCGTTAGACTACAGTCGACAATTCGCCGGCGCAGCTCTCGTACCAAACGGCGTTGATTAAGTGCGCCCACTTCGTATTCATTATTGAATCATTTATTTTAACACTATGATTCCTACGCTTGTGTTTTGTTTGAGTTTGTTTACGTTAAGTTGAAAGTATTAAGCACGTGGTGTATTCGCGTTAGGATTTTTTATTGACGTTCTGGTGTCTTGCAGACACTTTATACTTAAGTCATAATTGAACGCTGAAGTCTTAATATGTGGAATATTTGCATACGACAAGTTCTATATCGCCATTATTATGTAGTATTAAAATCTAAAATAACAAAGATAATCCAACGTGTACAAGATTATAATTAAAAACACATAATACATTATTAGCGGCGATAGCCTAGTTGGTTGTGGAACGGACTGTCGAGACGAATAACTGCAGGTTCAAATCCCAAGAGCACACACCTCTGATTAAATAAAAAATCAAATTCAAAAAAAGATTCAAAAAAATTATATGTGTATTCTTTGTGAATTATCGCTCGCTTTAACGGTGAAGGAAAACATCGTGAGGAAACCTGCATACCTGAGAAATTTCCTATAGGAATTTTCGAGGGTGTATGAAGTCTTCCAATCCGCACTAGGCCAACGTGGTGGACTTAAGGCCTAATCGCTCTCAGTAGTAGAGGGGGCCCGTGTCCAACAGTGGGACAGTATACAGGCCTGATATTATTATTATTTATATTTAATAAATTATTGAAAACCCCAAGAGTTGTGAATGCTCATGTTGTAACGACATTGACTTAAATAATTTAAAATAATGCAGGCGTTGTTAAGATAACATTTCTTCCTAATTACTTCGTTCTCACAATATCCGTAAATGTATAAATAAATTAGAAAAAGTAAAACGTTTAGTTTCAACTTTCAAAATACCCTGGTTAATGAGTGTAATGATGCAACGGTTTCCACAATTCCGACACTTGTGTGACACAATTAAGAGAAAATAATCCATTCGCGCAATGGCTCCACCTGTTGATAAAGCGTTTTAGTTTATTTATTTTTTTCTAAAATTTTGAGCTTGGTACAAAGTTTTGTCATTGTCAGATTTTAAGCTTTTAAACATCCCAAACTCCGCATACTGAGTTAGTAACCCTAACGAATTTTCGTGGAACACAGGAATTTTATAATAAAACGTCAGTACGGGAAATATTTTTATTTTTGAAGTTGAAACACGATTGTCTGTATGTAAAAAAATCGTCGTTCAATTGTGAAATACGACGAAAATATTAACAATTCAGTGAAACACCCAGTCTCGTCAACGACTTTACTTTGTGAGTGAGGTTTGTTGAACATCGGTTTGTATTTATGTTTTGTCCTGGTTTTGTGACAAGTTACGATATTATTGCGGACGGTCATGTGACTTATGTGATTCTCTTACGTAAAAAGTTGAGACATTATTGTGTTTTCGATGATTTTTCTTGTGAAAAACAATAATTGTTACTCCCTTATAATTGTTGCGATTCTTGAGCGCCGTGTCACGTCGTGTCGTCATTTAACTTGGGAAAAGATGTTTAGAGCTGTAGGTACATTTGGAGCTGGAAGCAAACAACGTGAAATCACAGAATTTGACAATATGCAACTAAGCGTAATTTGCCGATTATGGGCACGCTAGAGAGCTACAGGAGATTTCGCCAAGTGTCCAAAGAAGATGCATGGTCTCTACCCAGAGACAAGATTATTTTCTGTAAAATGATGCAAGGAGGCAGCCTCAGATTACAGCTCGCCATCTAGTATATTGAGGGCGTTTATAGTGACCTAACACACATTTGCCATGGAACGACAGTCAGTGGACGTGTTCTGTTTTCGGATGAGTCTTGATTCGGATTTCATCTTGATTCAAGGAGGTATATGTTCGGCGAGTTCCTGGTCGTCAGACTTGACTTCATAATCCTCACCAAGGCGGAATGATAATGGTGTGAGCTAGATTTTGCTGTGGTGGAAGACCAAGTCTCGTTTGGATACGAGGCAATTTAAATGCACAGCAATACCTTGGCGCGATTGTGCACTCTATGGTCTCCCCCTTATTGACAGCAACTCGGTCAAATTTCAATGTTCAGGCATGACAATGCACGTATTCACTCCGTAAGGCGGCTGATGAGCTCGTACTGCGAGTATCACCGTATTACATTGGCCTGCTCAGTTCACCGATCAAACTCATTGAGGGTGCGTGGGATATGTTCATAAGAATAGTTTTAACCCTTAAATTTGAACACAGAACTTTTTTCAGAGTATGGATCCTTATACCACAAGTGACAATTTATATCCACATTCTCAGTATGCCACGCCAATTTAGAGACGGCGCTATTGCCTTAGGAGGTTCAACAGATTATTAAAAGTTGTTAAGAATATTCTTTTTAATTAAAATTTACTTGTGCTTTAGTTTTCTTTGACTTTATATGAACTTGTTTTTTTGGTTCTAGCATTATGTGGGTTATTTGTAATATTTTTTTATTATTTCACGAATAAGCCTTTTATTCAATTATAAAGTTACAATTAAATTACGCTTGAATTAATATATAACATATAAGTCATAAATATGGATTTTAAAATAAAAACTATTTCTTCCTTGTTTCCTAAACTTTGTTGAGTAATGTATTTAAGTAGGAAACAACCGCGTCTTAACTAAAATAATTATAATTCATCTCATGAGTCAAATTGCGCTAACACTTTTACAACAGCGGATATGAACCATTAAAGGCGCAATTAGCGAGCAAAGTCGCGAGGAAAACGTACGCAAACAATAATATACCAAAAACTTTTCTCATTTTAATGTTGTTCGAACGAAAGTTTAAATATCCATGTATAATGTTATGGTGCGCATTAGTGACTCATTGAGCGAGTGCGTGCTGAACGAGTTCCACCCCTCATATTGCAAAAAAAAAGTTAAAACAAATGGAAAATAAACTTTTCAAATAAAATAAAGGTAACCCCTCTTGGCGGCCGACTGAGGGTGGAGGCCCTCTCCAATAAAAAATATAATAACTTTTCTTTTTATTCGGCGTAATGGCGACGATTGTTCCTTTCTAATGTTGTTGCTGTCCCGCTCCCGCGCAGATTATTATAATGGGGTGCGGGAAGCGCGATTCATGCCATACTATTGCCCAACGTGCACTCTTTCATTTCACGATTCGCCTCGACGCGAACATCCACTCATAGTATTTGAACATTTGAATAAACTTCATTGTTTTCTTGCGAACAAACATTTATTGGTTTTCAGCGTATGCCTTACGAATTTTATCATTTGGCTAGGTGAATTTTCATGAAGTCTAATATACACAAAAACCTATTGTTAAATTAAAATAATCGAAAAGACCAAATTTGCTTTAGTGCGCCTTCAAATTAGCTTCGCGGCAACGGCGCTCCGGTGACGTAGTTTCGTAAAGCGATATAAAAATACGCGTAACCGCTACGTAGCAAGGGGGGTAAATTGAAGATACCCTTAGATCTTTTACTTACGCGTTGTTTTTATTGTGGTAATTCTTATGGATTTACAAAGCAGCACGGCTAGTCTGATGGGGCCCTTAATTTGTCTGAAGAAAAGTCCAACTTCAATTCTTAGCTTGTCTATAATTTTGTTAAATTCTTAAGAGGGTTTTAAATTCAAATGAAAGTTTCTTAATATAGTGTTTGAAACCCATAACGTGTGACATAAACATAAAACTTTCACACTGTACTGGATCTTTTTCTAATATGTAATAAAACACGAGCGCATCCTAATCATTTTTAAAATAATACAAGCGTTACTTTTTAAATAGCGGGTATATAATATGTAGTGATAACTGATATATTATTAACACTTGCGGACAGTGAAATGTAAAGCTAAGACTACGAATACTATTATTACTAATATATTTATGATTCCAACATAAACTAATAAAATTATAAGTAATTTTTCCTAAAAAAACTTGTTAAGTAGTATTCATTTAAAATCTATTAAAGTCTAGTAGTACGTGGTAAAACTCGCAGCGTATTTTGCCGCGTGGACTATCCCGCGGTGGGGGCAAGCGGAGCCATAGTACCCGGCTGACCCTGTGTCATTGCCTTGTATCACTTATATTTTGATAACAGTTATTATTCCGCTTTTATAGCCTCTAAGAATACTATGTGCAACATATACAAATAATGAGACAAGATGTCATAATGTTGAAGTTGCATTGTTTTTTATTTATTGTAACATTTTTCGTGATCAATGTTTGCAATTCGTAAAATTGCTCATTATGACTTTTATTCACCGATCGATTTTTGTAAACTAGGCGTGTATGCTGTGATTAGATGGAGTACTTAGCTATAGTAAAATCGATTTTTTATTATAGTTTTTTGCCAGTATTCAGATAAATTGTATTACGCGAATGTTTTATGATCCCATTTTCTATAAAGGCATATCTGTATTCCATGACAGAAACCACGTGACCAATGTTGACTAGTGTCGATTAGTGTCAAAATAGTTGCTACAAAATAAGATATTTTCACTCTAGAATTTCTAAACAGCCTAAAATTAATGAAGTACTAATAGATTTTGAGAGATTTCAAATTTATTAAGAAACTGATATTGTTATGATAAGTAGCAAACCAGGAACTAGGCTCGACATTTTATTTATTCATATGAAATGCATTTAAAATAGACTTTTGTACACTAAGTATTGTACGCAATAAAATTCAACACAATCTTTAGATGTAACATCTGTTTTGTTCACCGACCACGCCTCATAATATGTTATTATTATAATAATAATGTAATGCTCTTGATACAGTGTATCCGTGTTTTGAATTCTATAGTTGGGCAAATAATCATACATTAACGTTTAATGGTTTAGAGAGGAAGTTGTTTTGGGACTAACCTGTCGGGTATGCGGATACCTGCGGATGGGGTGAGATGGCGATGCGGATTTAGATTTTTACTTTAGTGGACGCATGGTTATAGTATAATTATTGCGTTGCATGTATTAAGTGTTATCGATGTTTGTTCTTTGTTGGATTGGTTTAGTTCTCTGACGCGAAAAGTAACTAGATCGGATGTGAAAGAGAATTGTATTGTATTCCTAAGTTAACAATATTAGTACATCTACGAATCAGTAAGGTAAGTCGTTGTGTTGCTAAATATTATTCCTTTTAGTTCTATATTATAATGTCTGTTTTAATAATGCCCAGAACAACCGCCTTCTTCATAAAACACCACCGTCCTGTTATAGATACGTGCGATTTGTATAATTGAAATTTCAATCACTCCTATCAAATGTTGCCTTTTTGTAACTTGGATTGGTGACGATATATTGCCTAAAGTGAAATTAGCTCCTAATACTAACACATTACAGTTTAAAATAGAATAATGTTTGCCTGTTTCATTTGTACAGTATGTTTGTTTAGTTGGACGAAACTAGAAAAAAATTCAACAGAATGGTCCCGTCGGTGTATTTACACATATAATTTTTCAACCTTCCTAAACATATAAAATAGTTTTTTGTTCGTTTGCGTACACGCCGCTGTATTATTCCGTTGAGCTAACGTGAATTTATTTATTCTTGCTCTGTATTCTTTGTTTCCCAAATACGACTAAAATGTTTTTTTTTACAGATGATTAAAACCTATACCGTAGTACGGCAGTGCACATGTTAATAAGGAAAAAAATTACTTATTACACCTACCACAAAACCAAATACTCGGATCATCTTATTACTTATATAAGAATTTTAAATTAACATATAATTTTAAAAATATTTTGAAAATAAAATCTATAATAATAAACGATAAAATATGTCCAGATGTAATTAAATTATTATAACACGTGAACTCTAAATTTTCATATATAACATTATTTATAATCATAACATAAACATTACATGGACAACAACTTTTCCGATTGAAATCGCAGCACTAGCCAGATCATAATGTTAATTATTTGTAATGATGGGTATTCGAGGTTCAAATTAATCCGACAATCGGCATTCTAATGAGAATTAATTACTCAACTGGAAATAATCTCAGGATACCTCAATCACGTACAATATTATTTGTACAGTTATGTACGAGTACGTTATAATTTTGTGAAAGATTAATATGAATAATTTTAGTAAACTACCGTCATCTTTGAAGGAATATTTCAAGGTGCGTAACCTATACAGACCGCTGCAGCGTAAGATGTTTTTATTACATAGATACGTTGTCCGAGCTCAATACTGGCAAGACGAAAGCAAGGTAATTGCCCGACATTCACTTAGTCAACCTTCAACCTCTATCGCGACCAGTCGGGTTACTAACTTTTTGTATTTTTATAAATAAAATGCCTTCCTGCGTTTTTAGACGATGTACAAATTATAATCCACCTGTGAATGAAAAAAACGTTTCCTTTCATACGTTAGTAATAAGTATACACGATTTAACTTATTTTTTAACTAATAAATGCATTGTTTATTCGACTGTCATGGCGACGGGGCGGTCGAAGCTCGGGCCCATTCGGGCACACTCGGGCCCATTAGGGCCGTATTATTGCGAGCCGCTGCTATAGTAAATAATATGACGCGTCTATTTGTAAAACGTCATTGGCCGCAGCGACATGTTCCTTTAAATTTTTGCTGTCTGAGTAAAACTCATGAGCTTTTAAGACATTTGTCTTAACCGCTAAAGATCAATAATAAAATTAACCGGAACCCCAATTAAAACTTATCCATTAAGTCAAAATCTTCGACATAAAAAAATATGTTAAAAGTAATAGATAGGCATTCATTTTTTTATGAATTCGAAAAAATATGCCATCACGGTGATATTGTTCAAATAGTGTCGATTAAAACATACATGACAAAACACAGCTGGTCGCAGCCCCTCCCTCAGCTGTGTCATGTTGGTGTCCTACGGTCACGGTTAGCTGACACGAGTGCGGCCCTGTTTACATTAGAACACCCACCCGTGTTTCCTTAATCCGCGTATTTATAAACATCATAGCTTAACGGGATTTTTTTAAACTGTAGGTATGCTTAAGTTTAGTTAAAAGAATCCTAACAGTGTTCAAAGAAGCCACGGTTTGAAAACAAATTTAAAATTGATAGAACATAATGGAGAAAATAACTAAAAGAACTGTGATAACTTAAACTTATTTAAATACGTTGATGATAGTCTGTTTTTTCAGTAAATTATATCGAAAGTTTAATAAAATACGAATATCAATGTATCTTTACATAGGTGTTATAAAAGTTAATCGGCAGTAGGTTTAATTGCATATTTTTTGCCTAATTTCATTTGGGAATAATATTTTAAATTCTTGTCGTTCGACAAAATAGATCGACAATTGAACGCCACCGGCCACAGCTTTGTTTGTCTGTCCCGCTTTCCTTTTATTGTAATAGCAAATAAATGATTTCTTGCTGTTTGTTTTAGTCGACTTCTCAAATAAATACAAACTTTTCTACAACACAAACTGTGGAATTGGTGAAGTCGCATACAATTTTGTGAAATCGTTCGAATATTAACTCACTATTAGGATTTCATAAAAGTTAGTCACCGCGCAGCCGCTTACATCAACTGTTATTCATGAAAGTACATAGTGTTTTATTTTTCGGGCAACAATTTGACGGCGAGTGTCCGACGCTTCACATGTGTTGACTAAAACAAAGACAATATAATATTGTATTAAGTGTGTTCTTTTTCAATGACTCCTGCTAATTGACTTTTGCGAAGTTTTCGCAACCCTTTAACTTAACTGAAAATAATAAATGCCCACACATTCCTTAACAAGTAGGAATTTGAGATAGCGGACTCAATCCAGTCCTACAAAAAAACTTTGTTCGCAAGAGCAAAAAATATATAAATATTCTCGCTTCAATATTTTGTAATGTATATCCGAACGCTATCATTTAGCCATGAATATAATTGCACACGATTTATATGTATACTTAGTCTGGCCATAAATACTGTTACACTTAATTATAAAAAATATTACATTTGAATTTCGAATCTGTCATTTTTATACGATTGTTCATTGTGTTTTCTCATTTTGGCGCCAATACATTGTAAAATATTTTGCGATATTAAAATGGTGTGGGGTGATAAAGAGAACCGAATCGCTGTGATAGCATTACACAAAGTAGGTATGGAGCCAAATGCAATTTTAAAACTCTCCATACACTTGGTATTAGTAAAATGTTTGTGTACCGGGCTATTAATAGGTACAATGAGACCTCCTCTGTTTGTGACAGAAAAGATCTGGCCGTCCACGTAGTGTTCGTACGAAAAAGGTGGTCAAAGCAGTAAGGGAAAGAATTCGAAGAAATCCTGTCCGAAAGCAAAAGATTTTATCTCGGGAAATGAAGATAGCACCTAGAACCATGTCGCGTATTTTAAAAGATGACTTAGGACTTGCAGCCTATAAGAGACGCACTGGCCATTTCTTAACTGATAATTTAAAGAAGAATAGGTTGGTAAAATCGAAACAACTACTGAAGCGGTACGCAAAGGGAGGTCACAGAAAAATTTTGTTTACGGATGAGAAAATTTTTACAATTGAGCAACATTTTAACAAACAAAATGACCGTATTTATGCTCAAAGCTCTAAGGAAGCTTCCCAATTAGTCGACAGAGTGCAACGTGGACATTATCCGACTTCAGTGATGGTTTGGTGGGGTGTTAGCTATGAAGGAGTGACTGAGCCATATTTTTGTGAAAAGGTATCAAAACATCGGCACAAGTGTATCAAGATACCATTCTTGAGAAGGTAGTTAAGCCCCTTAACATCACCATGTTCAATAACCAAGTATGGTCCTTCCAGCAAGACTCGGCGCCGGGTCATAAAGCTCGGTCCACGCAGTCTTGGTTGGAATCGAACGTTTCGGACTTCATCAGAGCTGAAGACTGGCCGTCGTCTAGTCCCGATCTTAATCCGCTGGATTATGATTTGTGGTCAGTTTTAGAGAGTACAGCTTGCTCTAAACGCCATGATAATTTGGAGTCCCTAAAACAATCTATACGATTGGCAGTGAAGAATTTTCCCATGGAAAGAGTGCGTGCTTCTATTGATAACTGGCCTCATCGTTTAAAGGACTGTATTGCAGCCAATGGAGACCACTTCGAATAAGCTTTTTATATTTTTAATTGTTTTATATTTATGTATTAAACTGACACACTGTAAAAGTAATAAATGTTATTTGCAGTTAACAATTTTCTTTTTTCTTTATTACAATATTTATGGCAAGACTAGGTATAAATATAAATAACAAGTTCCGTTGGACATTATGTTATTATAGTTATAAATAATGTTTGTAGCCTATTATTTGTTGGGATGTTTTGAGCTAAGTAATCTGTGCCCTTTACCGACCCATGTTTCTGGATAATTAATGGTAATCACTGCTGGGATAACTTATTCATAATTGTATACGTGCAAATATTTTTTAGAAATATTTACCGTCATGTAAATGTGCAGTATATTCAACTGAATTGAACTGCAATCTATACAACTACTTAAGAAATATTATTCAAATAAGTAAAATCATTTGTTGTTCAAGTGAATAAATGAGTTATAACACTGACGTTTTGGTTGTCATTTTAGTTTAGATTTTGGAAAAATATTGGATATGGATGTTCAATGTTCATGTCTATAGAATATACGTCAATGGACATATATTTATTTAGTGGATTTAGGTGGTATATACATAATAACTCCCTGGGTACTTCTTTGAACTAGCTCAAATGCTGTTATTTTAGTTTCAAACTCGGCATTTTTAGCTTTAGTTGAGACCAAGGGTTATAATTTGAGACTTACACATCTAATGACTCAATAGACGAAGAAGTTCCAGTTTCCTCTTATATCAGTAATCGTTTCGCTTAATATCAGCCATAAATTAATTATTAAAGTGAATAAATAAATAACAACGCAATTTCAAATATTGGTTGGCTAAAAAGAAACTTCAAAACCAAACATTTTATCACAATTTTTCATAATTTATAATTTCCGGAGTAGGAATTACACTGCTTCCAGACTTATTGAAAAATGTGATTTTTAATCGGTAGTTTGTTTTTGATGCTCAATGATGCGCAAATAATAACTTTTCAACTTTTATTCCGTATAAAAATTTTGCAACATTTGCTGAGGGGCTTGTATATTACTTATTCTTTTAATGAGACGCTTCGTGCGATTTTTTGTAAAAAATATTTATAGAAGAAAGCAGGTTAGCATTCGCTTACGTTAAAAATGAAATCAATTGAATTATTGTGTGAAGCTTTTATATAAGGTTACAATTATTTAACTTATTTTAATATCAATTATATTCTCATCTTACTATTTCTTTTTTACACGTAATTATAATAGTAAATGTATAATTTTTGCTTCCGTGGTTCAAAGCTAGGATTTTTTTTTACAAAACACGCAACCTCACTTTTTTTTTGGAAAGTGTTTTGTTCGAGTTGCTCTTTTCGAGAATGAAATAAAACGAAATAATTTACTTCAAATTTGAAGTGATACTAAAAGCTCATCTACGGCGTTGTAATACAGAAGAGCAACATAAATTATACGAGTATAACACACAATAATAATACATGAACTATAATCAAATTTGAATTTATGTAAAGAAAGCCCGCCCATGCCATGCGCAGCTTGATATGCAGACTTTTGTAGAATCCTTAATACATGTTAATGAGAGCAGTTTCAATGATGTACATATGAGCTAATCTGTCGCTAAGCAAAGCAGGCACTATTTTACGGCACATCAAATGTAGTTAATATTCATAGATTCTTGATACAACTGAGCCAAAAGTTGCATCTTCACCGCTCGCGGCAGTGTGGCTTCCCTAACGCGTTGACTTGACCATAGTTCATCCGTTCGCCAGTAGTGCATGTGTAGGTGCCATAACATATTATCACGTTCCATTAGTGAATAGCACCTCAGATTCATTTCATTTCATTCTATTTATTAATAGGTTTTGATATACTTACTGTATTTACTGTACATTTTGTAACAATTTTATAAGGGCATACATACTTCTATTGTTGTTGTTTTTCAAATATTCCTATTATATGTATTTATAAGTACAATATAATAATTATAACTATTTATAATGTTTAAATAAAATATATTGTAAAGTTCATCGCCATCGGAGTAGTAGAATATGGAGCGTGGGTAATACCGGAACATTGGGCCCGTGCGGCCATGCTTGAGGAAACTCAGTAAACAAAAAACAAAGTGGGTCAGTAAGCCTGGACTCTACTTAACGCTACTAATAAG
Source organism: Manduca sexta (assembly GCF_014839805.1). Classification (NCBI taxonomy): domain Eukaryota; kingdom Metazoa; phylum Arthropoda; class Insecta; order Lepidoptera; family Sphingidae; genus Manduca; species Manduca sexta. The sequence continues at coordinate 22,369 of NW_023593147.1, forward strand.
AATATGGATTTTTAAAATTATTTAAGGAGTTTGGTAGTAATTTCACTCCGTAAGTTCGCTTTCACATTTTCAAAATATTTTTTTTTTATTAAGTTCGAGCCTCTTCCGTCGCCGAAACCGAAAACAAACTATTTGTGATCACCACATAGAAACCCAAATTATGAGATTCACTCCGCACACACTCCGACTAAACATGATGTACGTCTTCTGTAACCTCACAATCGTAGCCATTTGGGTAGTTTGACGCCTGCACAAGATGTTTAAATAAATTTGCCGGAATGTGTCCAAAGCGGAGTCTCGTTATTGTTACTACCTCCCCGCTGCTTAAAATACAATTAGTTATCCTTGGAGGTTGAATAGTGCAGCACAAAATGCCCTTTTCTTGGGAAAGTTTATCAAGAACTACTTTCACAGTGGATAGAGTGACGCTTCACTTGTGTTAACAAACCAGTATAATACGGTGCACCATTATAAAATATATCCAAATTCAATACATTTTGTAAATGACCACTTAAATTTAGACACAACATCTAACATCTAATGATGCAAAGAGAAAACACCTTGCATAACTATTCGACGGTCCCTACGTAAAGTATCGAATGTACAAAATTGAATTTTGCAGATTCGATACTTTACGTAGGGACCGCAGTATTGTTCAGATCAGTATTGTTCAGAATTCGTTGTATAAAAAAGCATTAGAAATCTGAGAACCCCTACTTTCCGTTTTATAAGACCAACAGAAGTGATGACCGTTCAAATCTCCAAGAATTAGTTGTATGACAAGCTTCGCAATGTCAGCTATATTAGTCTTAGGACTCTGTGCATGTAACGGAAACCTGATTAGGCATAAGCCTCATTTTTTATCTTTTCTTCACTTCAATCCACGTGTCTTCCTCACGACCTTTCTTATGCTGACCTTGATATAGTCATGCAATTGAAAATTACCTGGTGAATCAAATTTATTTTAAACTCAAACTTATCATGCAGCTATCTATTGAATTCATTCAGCAGGTCATGACGTGCAAGTAAAAAAAAAATACACTTAGATTTGGTCAATAATATGTCAGAATTAATTCTTGTCTCTATTCGAATTATGTTTTGTGTTATGGAATTCGTATTTTAAACCATGGATAGTTGTTATGTACAGTTAATAGATTTAGCTTACTGGCGATAATTTTTTACTGTAGACTATTATAACATAGCATTAACGAACCCTCGTCGATATTAAGAATCGGGGTTGAACCTGTGCCCGTCGGACCTTCCGGACGTTGAGACTACACTGTAATTAGGTCCACCAAAAGCACCATGGATTACTATTGATGTTATACCATTTTACAAAATAAAATAATAATTTTAATGACATCATAAAATATACGTCTGAGCACATTAGTCACGATATTTCTTCGTTTTCTGCCCCTACCATTTGTTACCATATTTTGATTCGAATTATGGTAAACTAATTTTAAGTTGTAATCTTGTTACGTTTTACATGTTTTTTTTCTTATTGGTTATAGTTTCAAAGTTACATTTTAAAGTATTAAAATATCTCAAAATACTTTGAACGAGTCTAAAATAAATTTACGTAATTCTTATTATCAATCAAGAATCTATAAATACCTCTTTGTTTAATATTTTTTAATCAAGTTACAGTCCTTAGATCAAATTTAATTTTTGTGTAGATATATTTATCATCATTGTTTGTGTTTCAGTCTATCGAATAGCGACTGTTTTCTTTACTTTCTGACTCGATCTTACCTGACTTTCAATTACCCTGTGCAGCGCCCTTTTGATATTTTAATGTTTAATATGTACTAGCACTACGGGTTCCGCTGGTATCTTGAAATATAACCTAGTTGTCGAACAACATAATATGTAAAAGAATGTTAGACTTAAATTAACCGGCAATGTTTACTATATGAATTTTCATACAAACCTTACCAATCGCCCGCCCTACTTAGTGAAACAAGTCGAGTTATTGTAATATAAATTGTTTTTAATTCTACAAACGCATTCGCTAGTTTTTGAACTCCGCGAACAATTCTAAAATTTTCTTAGCTCTGCATATTGGCAATTTGTGCAGTAACTTTGCTATTTGTATAAACTATTTTGTGCAACGTGCCGTATTAATTTCGATATACGGATCGGCGAAACAGATAAATAATTACTGTTCGGATACTCATTGCTTTCTACTGTGCTTTTTAATTGATCAAGAGGTAACAAATGTCGTTATTAGCGTAGTATAGGCCGGGCTGTGTAACATTTAATACTCATTATTATACAGGCCTAGCATACACGTTAGTTTTATCTTTTTATGTCTTGCAAGTCGCGCAACACGGCGCGCTGCAAGTGACTTTTAACTTATCATATAATGCAAATAAAATAACCAGTTATGTATTAATACACATAAAACCGACGATGTAACGTAACGCGTCATTCACATCGCGTCTAAATTAATGAACTTATCTGAAATATAATTCAATCAACAGTTACGTAATTGTACCTAAGTTGGAGCATTAGGGAATATCACAGTACAAGCCATTTCCTTACGACGACCGTTCAATTAGGTTTCTTTAAGTATTCTCGAGAAAGTAGATTTTTCATTTATTCATTCAAGTCATTATTTTTCTAACGTAGGTCAATAAGGATCATTTTATTCGTTTTCGTGAACGCCTCGCGACGGTACATTGGCCCTATGCATACAGTCAAAGAGTATAAAAGGCCGAGCGGATAAAACAAGTTAAGTACTTAATTGCATTGTGGTCTGCTTAAGTCGTGAAGCTGAGTAAAACAAATAGTTGACATTAAATATTATAATATTTATAGAGCATTTAAAATTACGAAACTTTGATGTGGGTCACTTGTTCCGATTTTTTCAGTAGAATACATACTACAATTAATGTACCTACGTCAATTAATGAATGAAAAACAAAAAGATGTTTGGATGATCTGGTATGTATAATTACTTTTACAAATGATATATACGAAAGTTCGACTATATTACAGAGTGCAATTATTAATTAGTGTTTATATAATTATACAGTTTCTTCGTGTTCAAGTCAGGTGGACATGTGACATGTTAATTTAATCATCAATTATTGTGTCCATGGATAATGGTGTATTTTATTTACCGTAATTTCATGCTCTACTTAAGATAGTGTTGAAATGTGATCTAAGCTTTCTCGACACGTGTAATAACTAATTATTTTGGAGAAGAGAAAGGCAGAGGTATAATTGATGGACAACCACTTGCCCTTTTCTGTCCCATAATGTGTATCATAAGAATACTTAAACTTATTGCCATACTTAACTCAAATTTGATCCCTTGCAACTTTCTCGTTTTAAGAATACTAATTTTGATTGCGGTCCTTTTCTCTGATATTTAATTGATGCTTTTGAAGCAAAGCGATATTCAGTCGTCTTTATGTCGTATAAATAACATAATAGTATTAACGCCATTTTAGGATGTGCTAAATACATAAGTATATCTTAAAAAGGCTTTACGATCGTAGGCATAGTTGCGTCCGCGATTGTACTGCGCCCTCTGTCCGTTGATCATTGTTTATATTATACATGAATCAATTTATTCGAGCACTGAGCGCGAGCGGCTGCATATTTTCCAATTACGTCAATTTAAAATAATACTTAATTCGCTATTGTGAGTCATTGGGAACATTGTGTCACGCGTCTCGTATGGCCGCATCCAGCCGTCGTTGCGCCGCGCCGCCGCCGCCGCCACGTTGCGCCTGCTGACGCCCCTACATTGTACAATCATCGCGCTTTTGTATTCTGCGAGTGTCGGAAATGTCGCAGTGTCAGCCACAAAACACTTGTTTGAAAACCGCTGGAAAAATAAGCGCTAACTATTTTGGTTAG
>NW_023593148.1:0-3561 GCF_014839805.1 Manduca sexta
TGTAAATAGTACTTATTTTATTACCATTTATTTGAGAGCATAGATTAATGTGTGACTTTTGTATTTGCTTGGCTTACACATATGCTGATGTTAGGATATATTTTATATCCGCTCGGATATCGACCATCGCACCCGATGTTAAAACTCGCCACAGTGGCCCGCGTATACGTGAGTGTGTCGCGTGCCGGTATCAGCCTGTATATATCCGGTTCCAACAGGCCGGCATAATTGAGTCGACTGTCAACGGGTAATCACAGTCGTCGGTCGACTTTCTATTAGACCCTATCAACTTACCATTAGGTGCAGTGGGGTCACTGCCGTCCAAGTACAAAAAAAATGTGAAGTAGCATTCACTCAAAAGTTGTGAAATAGACTTTAATATTAGTTAGTAAAATCGTTAATTACTCGTAGGACGACGACAGCAAGGTAGTGACGTGTAGCAGAGCGAGTCTGCTGCAGTTGAGCCCCGCGTACGTGGTGATAGTGCAGCGACCGCAACTGCCGCCGCGCTTCTACCGCAACATGTTGCCGGAGTTGCCAGCAACTATGTGTCCTCATTGTTATAACGTGAGTATAACGATAGCAGTTAATAAGTGGTCAAGTATCCGCCAAAATAAACGTTCCCAATAGTTTTTTTTTATCTCAAAATCGGGATCAATACGAGCAAAGTTGTGACATGCGAACAAGTGAGGTTTTTTGATTGGTTCAATCTCGGAATCGGATTGAAGATTGAGATTGGGATCGCTTATTAAAAACGGCTGATAGGCGCCAAGGTTGACAGATTAATTAAACGATTCAAATGTATTATGATGTATGCATTTTTTACCACGATAAAGGAAGGGAAGCATGATCACAAGTTTTTTTTTCAAGTTTTAAAACATAATAACAATAACAAGTTGTATCTCACTAGCTGTTCTACCTGGAAGACTACGAGATCCAGCTGGTGACGAAGGGCCACTGCCCGTTCTGCCGGCATCCGATGGAGGAGCCTCGCGCTAACGACGACGAGGATGACTCACTCCTCAACGACTCCAACTCCTCGACCCCCAACAGCCCCAGCACTGGACAGAACTCCTGGCGGTAAAGTCACATAGTTGATACGATCACAATTGCCGATCGCAAATATGCTTCGAAACAGTTGAGCGAGGAGTTTAGATTGGCAAGAAAGTTTGCAGAAGTTGACTTGCGCAAGTTTTACCGTGCAAACCACGGATGACTTATGTCAAATTTTGTAGGGTGCAGAATTTGCGGCTAGTTGTATGTGTATTGTATTATTAATATATCGATACTAAAATTTGGAAGTGGCGCCATATATTGTTGCGGAACTTGCTATAAGTCTAAACTTTGCTCAAAAGTTACGACGACAGTGAAAGTCATAAGTTGACATCGGAATATATGCATTTACATTTTGCAAATTATGCAAATGTATAAAAACTTTTAAAGCGTCATTGCATATTATAATAGTCGATCATCGATAATTCCATATTTCAGTAGTTTAACTTTTAGACGTGTTAAAAAATAATTTTTAAGTAACGACGTTCGAAGTTTCCTATGGAAAAAGTCCGCGGCAAAATATTTTTCTTATTATAAAACTCGAGTCTCGAAGAAAAATATGCCATCGCATGTATCATCGACTCTCGCCATACTCTGTATTAAGGGGCTTCTGCACAAATGGCACCAAATTTGAAGTCCTATCCAATCAGTTGATATAGAGAGATCATTTTCAGACTACAAATAATCATTGTTGTGACAAAGTTCACTAGTGTGCTCAAGAAACTCTATAATATTTAATTATATGCATAAGAGTTATAATGGTTTTAGTGGAAGAAAAATTAATATTAACATTCAGTAGTAGATTGTGCATATTTCGACCTATTTTAGTCCATATTTTCATGCATTTCAAGCATTTTGTTAGTGCATATAATCCGATGTCGTAAGTCATAAAAGTTGCCACAACACACAACTTGTGCAGAAGTGGCTGACTCGTACCGTCAATAAAAGAAAAAAATGGTTTGTAAAGCAATCGATACAAGCCATAGAGAATAAATTATAAAACAAACTTCATTATGATTAGTCCGTTTCCGCTTTCAATCAATATCTATCAATTTCAAAAGAATATGTTAGTGTTTTCACTGAGTTAGAGTCCATAGATTGTATTAGAATTATAATCATTGTGTCTTGTATATGGATTGTACGGGCTGTGAAAAATTAATTACAAAAATGGATTTTATGTTATGCCAACTGAAGTAGCCCTCACAGATTCCTCGAGCCGGTTATCAGTTAATAGCCAATTGATGGGATTTACTTGCCTTGTAAATGTAAACAGATATTGCTGGCATTACAATAGGGACCGGCCTATGCTTGATTTTGTACATTATTCTATATGTAATACTGCCTCGGTGGCGTAGTTGTATTGCACGTCCGGTACAATAGCGCTCTGAGGTCCTGGGTTCGAACTCGGGTCGGGCAAAGTGATATTTGGGTTTTTCTGCTCAGTATCAGCCCGGAGTCTGGAATTTGTGCCCGATATAGCGATAGGCTCGCCCCTATCACATCATGGGACGGAACATACTTGGCGAAAAGTGGGTGCCCTAGTTGCGTTCTCTGCATACCTTCGGGGATAAAATGCGTGATGTTATGTATTCTATATGTAATGGTTAATAATACGAAAGAAGCACTCCTGCGAAAACTGCATAACAATTGGTTAAAAATGAGCGAGTAATACGTATTTAAAATATTGTAACGTGCAGAAGTGGGCGCGATGTGGGGATATCGCTTCATCTCTTTTCGCACGCGTCGTTATTCCCGATGACGTCACATGTGGATATTTCGTCTCTTTTCTGTTTCTTGTTAATTACCCTTCCACCGAAATTCAAAGACTTATAACTTGTTGATTTTTACCGGATTTTAATAATTCCTTCTGTGTTATAATTTATATTATGTAAATATTTGATAATAGTAAAGAACAAAAATGAGTCCGGTACCCTATTTGAGCACGCAACCGCCTTGTTGATGTTTTCGTACGTTACTTTACATAGGTAAAGTACGTACCACGCAATTTAAAAATACTACGACATTGTATTTATTATATGTCGTGTATCCGTTGTTGGAGGACCTTAAATAAATAAAGACATAGTGCTCAAGTTTTTGTCGGATATTACATCAACAGTTCTCCCGAGCTTGCTCATAATAAGCACAAATTAACAATTTTCTCCTGGATATTCATTGACCAGATGCTATTTTAATACAAATTCTGTATATAAACATAAATCTTGCTACGATATCGCGAGGCTTTTGATCAATTCCCAAGTCGGTAAAATAATAACTGTGATGTTTTCCATTTAAAAATCTTACGGCGTCTACTTTCTTCATGACTAGTATTCCATTATGTTTTAGGAGACATATTTTAAAATTATAACTACCGCGAAAGTAATATCAATAACCCGACCTCGTCGTCTAGGTGGGAGGGTTGCCCCGATTATGAGGCAATGAAAAATTCGATGAAGTATGACAGGTTATCCTTTTGCGTTTTTCGGGAATAAAAATCTCCAATACGAAAAT
>NW_023593149.1:0-9247 GCF_014839805.1 Manduca sexta
GAGTACTTATAGTCTTACCCCAGGCTAGACAGAATCAAATCCCGTACTGTCTAGCAATACGGGTGGGATATTAAAATGAAATAAAATTAATTTATATGCTAATGAGGCTGAATGAGCTGCCTTTACAGTGATGTAGTGAGCTCCCGGATTTGTATGGGACGCGGCCGTCATCACAATCGCGAAGATAATGTGAATTGGATTTTTTGAATCATATTTGTTATGGAAAAGCAGTTATTTTTTTTATGTTTTATAAATGTTGTAGTATTATAATTTGTTAATTGTTAACGTTTAATCCTTACATATTATAAAATAAAGTCCTTCGCGTTTGTCTGTCTATCTTAACGCGATAATTTCAAAAATTACAATACGGATTTTAGATCCAATTTATATAGAGATAGTTTGAGAACCTGGGAACGACAGGCTACTTTTATGCCGGAAAATAATAAGCGGAGTTGTTTCTCGGAAAACTCTTGCACGCTGGCGAAGTTGCGTGCAATAAATCAATTAAACTACATATATTCAAGATGAATTTTGATTGACGGAACTGAGATAAGAAATGTGTATCGATTTCATTCGTTCTTGAATATTATTTTGTATACCAAAACCGGCAATATGAGGTGGTATCAAATGATGGTACCCACCACCACTAACGACAAGGAACACAGCTGAGGAAGATTACAATGTCATTGTGTTGTGTTGGCTGATAGAAATTATTAGTTTATAATAGGTAGTAAATAAGTTGTAGATTATTTCTATTAAGACATTAAATTTTATGTTTTAAAATCTACTTGATACCACGGGATCGGGACATTTAAGATCTCATCTCTGCTATTCAATAACAAACTCTACGACCCATACATTGCTAGGTCATTATATTTGTTATTTATCAAGACGGTAATAGAAAATTCCACGAAAAAATAAAGATACTTCCACAATAACGGATTTATGGTATCATTTATACAAAATAATAACTTGTTTACCCCACTAAATCACATGTAAATGCGTGTACAGTTCCTAATACATACGTAATAGAAGCATTATCATAATCGGGTGGAAGTTTCTCGCACCATGTCTGCAGCCGATATCGTCATTTATCTTTGTCGATAAGGTTCAAAATTACTATGTCCATCGTAAGCGAGAATTAAAAGACCATTGATTTGTTTTGCCGAGCAGTGTGAACATTAGATATTTAAATTTGAATGTAGATTCTATACTTAAGGTTAATCTAGAGATTAGAATCAGCTATCTAAAAGTACGAAAGACCTAAGAGTTCAAATACTGATTATAGCGAATCGGGTTTAAAGAAATTTATTCTTAAACTAGCTTTTGCTCGCTGCTTCGCCTGCCTGACGGAGTTTTCCGGGATAAAAGTGCACTGTATGATAAAAGTCTTGTACATATTTTCCCGGTACTGATAGGTTCAAAGTAATTTTATTGCCATGGGGGTTGAATTTATCAAAATCCTATTTAAGCGAACATTTTCATCATAGTAGTTCCAATCTTTAATTTCAGTTCAATCAGTCGAAAATCTAAGAAGATTTATACAAACTTTCATCTCCTATTTTATCCCCTTAGGGGTAGAATTTATCAAAATCCTTTCTTAGCGGATGCCTACGTCATAAAATCTACCTGAATGCCAAATTTCAGCCCGATCCGTCCAGTGGTTTGGGCTGTGCGTTGATAGATCACTATGTCAGTTAGTTAGTCAGTCACCTTTGAGTTATAAAATATATTTAGAAAAGACAATACTAGTCACTTACATGAAAATACTTGCTAATTATTTAGGAGTAGATACAATACTGATCGGTATTCGCACAAAGATACTCTTCAAACACATTCATCGTATTATTGGTATAATCAGCACTTTGTCAGTGAAATAAATTGGTAAACAGTTTAATTTCATTACTAATTTTAAACGACGCGACGGTCGTTAATATTTGTTTAATGTTCACCAATGAGAATAATAACAATAATACAATTTTTATTGTTCAGTCTAATGTTTTCAACATCTTAATTTTTCTTCCGAAAATCTAAATCACGGGAAATTATTATCGAAAATTACAATTTAAAAAGTCACGATGAGGTTAAGCACTGAATTACATTTACTTTTTTTTAAACGTGCTTAGCCAAGTAACCCCTCTGCATCTAATGGTAAGGGAAGTAGGTCCAATAGAATGTCGACTGACGAGTGATTACCCCTGGGCAGTCGACAGAATTGTGCCGGCCTGCTGGAACTGGATACACTTACATGGGTCGCTATGGGGGGTTTTAACATGTCGAATGGTGGTCGTTATCCGGGCGGATATAAAATATATCCCATCACCAGCATGTATGCATAAAGGTATATAGCTCAAAGTCCTGTTGTTTTAGCTTCGTGCGGCCGCAAGTGACCTTAATCAGTTCCCTGAGCCTAGTGTCTACTGCTTCATTAACTCGGACAAGTCAAGTATTCGTTTAATTAACAAACCAAAATAATCCGAAACCTAGGTTTTGTAAACGTAATCAATTGGATTTCAATCGCCTTTTACGAGTTGTATTCTGTTTACCTCCAGCACAATTGTGTAGACTAATGAATCGCTTATTACTGTGAATTACATAATATTACGCCCTATCCCAAAGGGGTAGGCAGAGACTTTCTTTGATAGATGCACTTCTTTAGCTTCTTCCTCCCATCAATCTTTTGAAAGAAAGAAATAAAAGTAAATGTTGGCACATTTGGTGCATGCAATACATAGGTATTCAATGAGGAATATAATAATAAGGAAAAACCTATTTAGTAGAGCAGCGTTGTACGCCTGCGATGTAATAATTAAGTGGCTCTTCTCTATCAGGGTTAAGGGTACTTTTGACTTGGTCCTTGCCAAGAATGTCACATATCTGATTGATAAACATTCAAAAATTCAGTGCGGTCCACTTCTGCTGGATTTTTCATTTCACTCGCCTTATATACCTTCTTTGTCAGTCTCTTATCATCGATGTGTAAATATTGCCAAAACTCAAAGTTGTATGTCAGTCATTTCTCACAAAAAGTCACGCTTGTGTTACGTCGTAGCAATATAAAAACATCACAACTCAGAAGTAGAAAAATAATTCACGCACGTTTCAATCTTCAAAGTCCCGAATTGTTCACAGCGATTCGTCATCTCGCAAAACCCATACGTAACTTCACCAAAACCTTAAGTGTATTCAAATGTTTGCCTACAAACAAAATGTTTGCCAGTGCTCCGCCGTAAATATACATTGTACGCACCTAAGTGAGGATTTATATACAAAATATTATTTTATGTTAAGTGCTGCATGAAATTTATTTTGTGCGTAAAAAGGAACGCAGAAAATTTTTATGACAAAAGAATTATGTCATGAGCATTCGAAAATTAAATTTGGCGGATTGTTAAAGTAATTTTTCGATGTATTATTTTATCGAATGTTGGGATTGTTGCAAGATTATTTCACCATAAATGTATCTACACTGTTGGGCACGGGCCTCCTCTACTACTGAGAGGGATAGCCTTAGTCCACCACGCTAGCCTAGTGCGGATTGGTAGACTTCACACACCCTCGAAAATTCCTATAGAGAATTTCTAGGATATGCAGGTTTCTTCACGATGTTTTCCTTCGCCGTTAAAGCAAGCGATAATTCACAATAAATACACACATAATTTTTAAGAAAAGTCAGAGGTGTATGCCCTTGGGATTTGAGCCTGCGGACATTCGTCTCGGCAGTCCGTTCAACAACCAACTAGGCTATCGCCGCTTTTAATTTTTTTTTTCCATTATATTTTTCATATTCCTTGATCGCACTTTGCTGGTGGCGGATATATTTAATATCTACCGGGATACGACTAACACCAGTTGTCAAAACCCGCCATAATGGTCTACGTAAGGTCTCGTTTCGCAATCATCGTGTGCATATCCAGTTCAAGCCGGGATAATTGTGTCAACTGCCGAGGGGTAATCATCTCTCGTCAGTCGACATTCCACTTACCATCAGATGTAGTGGGGTGACTTGCTGTACACCTATAAAAAAACATCTCAATTTAACATTGAAATTCAAGTAAAGCAAGACAACTGCTACTGGATAAAATGGCAGAATCGCCACCATGATTTATTATATATTTATTATAAATTATGTATCTATTCATTTATTTATCTTATTCTTATATATGTAATGCCTATATATTTAAATTATTCTATTTTATATACCTTATTATTATTATCATATTTATTATAAAATATACATACATTTAATAATAATATTTCATTCCATTTCTAGATGTACCTACCTTGTTTATCTCTGCACCACCCTAAGGTCGACTGGTAGAAAATGCCTCTGGCATTAGATCCGCCTATACACTTAACTGTTTGAGTAATCGTCACTGCGTTGGCAAGCATAAAAATACTTCCCAGTAATGTCCAAGGTATAAAGTCACCGACGCTTGCTCCGGCCGGGTCGACACGCATAATTCTCCCGCGGAAGACAAACTGCCCTCGGCTAAGGCGAATATCTGGGTTGGGTTTTATTTTGCGAATTTCGTGTTTAGATGAACAACTCAGTTTAATAATGATGCATCATTTAGATTCAAGGCTTATTTTTCAATGAAAGATATCACTAGAGGAAACATGAACAAATTAAAATTGCTGCATGGAAAAGTTTCAAATTGAATACCGAAGTTCAATTACTAGCAAATCTAATTAGATTATTATAGCTTTTTTTATAATAATAATAATTTATTTATTTGCACGAAATATTACCATAAAATGATACAAACAATGAAGGCCTTAAGAAATTATGAAATAAAGCAAAAATAAGATTCCATATGCCGAACTACGTTTAAAACCTGTATCTCAGCACACAGCGCCATTCCCTACAGTTTTACAGTAGCCCATGAACTAATGTAATAACAATTATGAATACTAAATATTTAAACATAGAAAATTACGTGTGTATGAAAATATAGTGAGCCTCTCTGTCTAGGTATATGTGAGTGTGTGTCATGTGTGTGTGATTTCTTAACTGACAATTGAAAAAGAATCGTCATAAAATATGTAAGAAATAATACGTACGTATCTATCTATCTACCCCTAAAGTTACAGTTACAGTTAGTAATAATAGAGATTTAAAGCCAATACAGCACTAAACCTTAAATTGAAGATTTCTGAACTATCCAATAATGCTAGCGTGTCTGATTAATTTCGTTACACAACCATCCCTGGGTCCAATGGATTGCTATATTATTAATTGAATTGTAAAGGTCGACGATACAAAAGCGTTAGGCTACTTTTGTTATTGCACACTTTAATTACACGAGGATTTATTTTTACCGTTGTTATGATTGAATTGTTTTGAAGTGAAAAATATATTTTCTTCTCTAGGACTGTGTTGCGATTTGAATGATATTTAGATCGGTCAGTGCATTTAGAATTTATGAAAGTACCATGTATTGGCTATATCTTAATTATATATTTCTACTGTTTGTTATGTAGTTTTGTTAATAATGCAGTTGTACGTAATACCCAACCATGACACAAACAATAAATTAACGAATAAATACTATGAGAACGCACAGTGCGCTCGAACGCATTATTAGCAGGTATCTTTGTATAATGATTTCTTATGTTTACGCGAATGTTAGAAATCAAATAAAATTAGTTTTCGGATTTTATCGGGTTTTTTATATTTGACTATTTTCATGACATTACGTAGTCTTATCGGTCTTCGTGGTCACGGGGCGGACTGAGAGGTCACCTACATCTGGTGATATGATAGGTTCTTGGGGCTTTGACCAGCTTTGTTTATCTGGCAGCCAGTAGATGTAAAATTGCATCTTAATATTAGCGAATCACTGCGCTTACATGTCTACGCACAAATAAGGCTGTCATGACGTATGTACTGAGTAACAGGATTGTTATCATTGCTCAGAACTTTGTTAAGTAACATTTGTTAAATGGGTCTTAATATCTAATGTTTCAGGATGACAACTGCCGACTAGTTCCTTCCAATACATTTGAACTCAAAGTAGTGTTACTACTAGAAAGCATTCTTGAACTGTAACGTCGCTTGCTATTAGGCGAGTGGTATGCTCATCTCGGCATTTAGTTAGCCAAAATGTATCACACCTAAAGAAAATTAAATCAAAATTGGTTCCTTCATAAGAGATCTATGATGTACAGATATCCACCCAAAATTTAGAATACTCATATTTTTGCGAGTCGGATAAAAAGGATTTTTCTCTAAGTCTGAACTAAGCACACAATCAATAGATTACGAAGGCAACAGAGTGTTATCAAACACTCTCAAAGTGCTGTTTCAAAATATACTGCTGTAAGTTTGGACACGGGCGGAGTGCGCCAGCTGTCGCGTTGATTTATTGTGGCCATTGTTGGTAATCACCTACTTAAGATGACGACGTGGGTAAAAACTCATTATAGAGTTTGTTGTCCATGGACTTTTCAGAGGTTATTTTTGGATTTTGTATGTTGGGTCCTTCAAGCGGAGCGTGAAGCAATTATGCAGGCCGGCATAATTTTGTCGACGGTTAGGGATGCTTTCATTTGTTAGTCGAAATTTTTCGGGCTTTATTTTAATTTGAAGGTGCAGTAAAGTCACTTTTCCATGGTAACTATAAAAAAAGCTGTGTGCATGTTATTTGGTTTCAAGGATTTAGTGAGCGTGAGGTTATATATTATGGTGTTAGAACAAAGAATATACTTGGAAATTGATTGCGATTTCATCACTGTCTGTTATCGTAAAAGGTAGACAGATATGTCAGTTTGAGCCACATATAATATCTACTGCCGCCAAACAACAGTGTGTAGTCTCTGTTGTGTTCCGGTTTGAAGAACATTGTAGCCAGTGTAACTACTGGACATAATAAGACTTAACATCTCATGTCTCTGGATGGCGAGCGCAGTGAAATACCAAACAATACTTTGCAATTCAAGGTGTTGGGTGATGTTTCTACAGTTTATGGGCGGTATCGTTAACCATCAGACGAACGGCAAGCTCGTCTCGTCATTCAAAGCAATAAAAGAAATATATATTGACATACACCCTAATTATAAGCATCGATCTGAGGAGTAAAGTGTACAGTCCTGTGCGCTGATTTGTAGAGGCAGTTTCTCCACTGCGTTATCACCTTCCTATATTTACCCTTAGAACAAACCTATTTCATTATAAATTCTAGCCAGCATTTCAGGGCAGCTCAATGCAAATATCGAGCCGACACCGCGTCCAGCCCAAAACAAATTATAGAAGCGCAAACACCTGACCAGATTAAAAATTAACCCCCCAAAAGGTTTGACAAAGCGGAATAGATTACATCCAAAACCGGCGTATTCAATTACTCCATTGTCGGTTTGTCGTGTTAACATGCAAATTGAGCCATCCGAAAATTTTGTGGGCCCAGTCCCTTTGCTAATAGGAAATGGGCCTTTTCCTTTATTATTCCCTTTTGGTCCGTCATGGCCTTTGTTTTATCTTTTGGATTTGTAAATTATTTTCGGACCCTTTAAATCGACAAGTTATAAAGTGCTGTGTGTTTTGCGAAGATCATGTTGTTTTAACGAATTCGGGATATCATTTTGCTGTTACTGCAAAATTCGTCGTAGCTTGACTAGAGATTTCATACCACTTATTGCTGCGAATGCCGTCTTTACTCAGTCTATCGTAGTCCAGTGCTGTTTTGTCTTCACGAGTAAGCGATTACCGTGGTTTTAGGCAACGCTCATCATAAAACTTCGATTTAGAAAAGCCTCACGTTGGATTAGGTTCCAAAACATTTGTTTTGTTGGCTTGACTTCACCTATCAATGCAGGTTATCACTTTACTATCAAACCAGAAAATCTTTCGTGGACTCCCGCTTAGGAATTGTGGACCTTAATTTTTTCCATTTTGGTCACAGCAACGAAGATGCCCGTCAAGTCCCCCGTGAACCCCTAGAGGTCTTGAGACTTTGGGAATTAATGCGTTAAACCAACGTGCATCCACGTCTGATCTGTAATTCGTTTAATAATCCTTATACCCCTTTTGTATGTCATTTACAATATAAGTTAGATCGAAATTTATATTTACATTAATTCGAAAAGATTTAAATATGTCCGCACGTCGCGAACAGCAATTTTCTGCCATCCACATATATTTATATACAAATATTCGAAACCGTAGCGTTAATTCACAATATGAATCGCTTATTTCCAATACCATGACTGATTGCTACAGAAATTGTATCGTGGTCTTTAATAAACCACGGCGATGTCGACTCAATATCAACATGCATTTATTATCAGCTTCGATATTGCCTCAATTTGTTGGCTAATTAATCAAAAATCCAATCAAAATTTCGTTTATTTTTAAAAACAAAGGGGGCACAACCCTCCGTTTCAACTAAAAGGCTTTCACTCTTCTCAACTTGTGTTTTTCAAGCAATTTTCGATTGTATGCGTGTGTTATAAGATTGGATTTGGCGTGTATGATTTTTAATAGTAAGGTTTAAGGATTATCGCTTTGTGACATTTAAGTCGATTTTTTATGGTTAATTGGCTGATTGTAATACACAGTTTATAATTAAAAGTTTCGTTGAATATTAAAAAGGGTTGGATTGTTGCTTATTAAGTTCTTTTTAAGTGTTATTTACATGTTAAGTACATGAAAATGAGGGAGAAATAAACAGAAATAATTGCACATGTGTTAGCGTTATAATATCGAGGGTAAAATAATAAATGTTATAAATACTCATGGTATGTCTCTAAAAATTTAAATGAAATGAAAATTGGACTCTGTAAAAAGATGTGTGACCGAATAGCGACCGTCATATTGTCTTTCTTGTGACAACTGAAATTTTATTAACTAACTTTTTTAAATTGTAAAATGAAGTTAGATTATTGTAACTCTGTCTTTGACTGACCAACACCTCAGCCCGCTTTATGACCAAGAAGCTACAAAGTCTTCGAAACGTCGGGAGAAAATAATAATATAAAACTGCTATAAAATTCGAAAAATAGTTTAATTTCAATGTTCGTGTGATCACATTATTAATCTACGAAATTGTATTTCTTTCCAAGTACCAATATCTAAAAACATCACACATACCGTATAAAACAATCGAAACATAGTATATAATATTAATATCTAAAATGTTGCAAATAAACTTGTAAAAAAATTATTACTTCGGTTAAAACAATGTTACGACACCTCGGTAGACAATGAATTATTCATAAGCTAAGGTAATTAAGATGTGTATTTTATGTA
>NW_023593150.1:0-6651 GCF_014839805.1 Manduca sexta
TTCTGGTATCTCTCCCGGTGGATTTCTTTGCTCATTATCAGCTGTATTTATGTCCGAAATGGCTATATGCTGCTATCATATCACGGGACGGAACATGGCGAAATTTAAAGAAACAAAGAAGAAGAAAGAAAAGAGTTTTATTGGCACAAAATGCAGTTACACATAAAGTATTATTTTTTTTAGATAATTAGATTAATGTGCCAACAATGGGCTACTTATTCAGCTTAATGCTGCAGCAATACAGCTGTAGCGCTGGTTTTCAATGAGAAGCCCAAGTGTCGCACGAATGTCCATTCGGTAAACAAACTAAAAATAAATTTAAATAACAGAGAAAAAGAAACACAGACAAATACAAAGTTTACAATCTTTTTTTTAACAGTTTCAGCGGATAGACCGTCCACAATTAAGTTCACTAGTTCCGCCTCTTCCTATCCCTACAAAATCATTTCTCAAAATTCAAAACCCACCAAATATAATCGATATCTGTAATAATGGTAGAAAAATGAGCTCCCTTAATTAACGCTCCATTCTCTCCCCACAAAGTAAATATCCCTCCTTAATAAACGGCCCACATACCCCACTGACTCAGATCGGGGTCAACGTCACGGAGTTGCCAAACATCCCATTTTTCTTTTGTGCTAAAAATGTAATACAGATGTTTGACCTAGATGTACGATTACGCGATATCCAAGGGTGGGCAAAGATGTTACTAGTACTTCATAATATACCTTGTACTCCCGATCGGGTAGGCACAACTGAAATCAGAGCCATATGTATTCCGTCCCATGACGTGATGGAAAGCAAGCCTATGAGACGACTAGAACATCAATGAGGCAATAAAAACCAATTTATTAAATTACTTATACATCACGCCTTTATCACTAAAGGGGTGGATAGAGTCGTAACTACTGTAGGTCTTTTATATATTCCGCCCCCATGGGGGTCAAGCCGGCGCACATGTCGGGCTCAAATTCCACACTCCGTGACGAAATCTCTCGCAGACCCGTAATCTATAATTGAGGATGGGCAGCGCCGCAAGTGCGGTTAATTGCTGTCTATACTGCCGATAGTTAGCATCCATATGCCTAATTTGAGAAGGGCGAATAAGCCACAGAGTAAGAGAGTTAGCCAGTTTCTTACAACAGTTATTTTTACTGTTACTTACGTTTATTATGGCTATATGGCCGTTTATAAGCGGTGATAGCCTAGTTGGTTGTAGAACGGACTGCCGAGACGAATGCCCGCTGGTTCAAATCCCAAGGGCACACACCTCTGACCTTTCTTAAAAAAATCTAATTCGATTTTCAAGGATGTGTGAAGTCTACCAATCCGCACTAGGCTAGTGTAGTGGACTAAGGCCTAATCCCTCTCAGTAGTAGAGGAGGCCCGTGCTCAGCAGTGGGCAAAGTTTATAATACAGGGCTGATATTATTATATATAAGTATTGGTCGCAGCTTCAAATCAAAATCACTATAGTTATCAATAGCGACTCCTCCGTGAATTTCGGCCACGGCGGCTAATACCAACGGAGATTAGCCAGTCAGGAGATATTATAGCGTACAAGTATGTGCGCAATACACAAGCACTCTCTGTTTCTTCACTCATAGTCCGGTGATACGGCAATCCGATATGATCGGAGAGAGATCAGGCGCAGGACCAAAGGTTTTACGTTTCCGAGGCACGGGGGTATCACAACGCCAAGTTACTGACTCTGATCTGAGGCTAACTAATTTTGACGATAGAAAAACCCAGTCACAATTATTTTCGAACCCAACCAGGGATTCGAACCCAAGACCTCTGTACCGCGCACGCATACAACTACGCCACCGAGCCTTTTGTTAAATTCATAACAATTATCAATTTATGTTCTATTTTATAAAATTACCTATCTGTGTTTGATATGGCAAAATAAAAACGTCAAGACTCGGTGTCTTTTTATTGGTTGATACACTACCACGTGACTGACGCATTGGCCTCTCGACCAATCACAATCAACTTACGAGCCATATTTTTTGACATTTTAAGACGGCTGAAGGTTACGTAAGCCCTAAAAATTCTAATTTAGTACTACCGTCCACAATGGCCTACAATAGAAAACATTTCGGTGAGAAGTTCCAACATCTTTTAATTTAATTTGAGACACGTTCTGCGGTCAGAGGAGGTCCCACGGGATCGCGTTACGAGGGATGGGAAAGTAGGTCTACGCGACCGCAGATCCACCTGGTTACAGGAATATCGGTTTAACAATTTTCGACGAGTTAATAAGTTTATTGATTTCTTATGCGAATGTTAGACATCGATATAAAATTGTTTTCGGATTTTGTTACTGTTTTTTTTTTTATTTTATTTATATTCCGTTTTAAAACTACAGGCTACATGGTCACAGGGCGGATCGAAAAGTCGGTTGATATTAATAAATTTAAATTACAATAAAAAAAAATATGCTTTTAAAATCTATAAACGCCAATTGGATTTTCAAATATAGTGATTTTTTACATAGAATCACAAAATTAATACAAAATAATAGACGTCTATATATAAAAATGTATAACCCGAGAATTTAAACAAAATATGTGAAAAATTGATTCGTGTAAAATTTTAAAATAATTCACAAACTAATTTCAACTTTGTTTAGCCTAGTCAATAGCATAACATGAATCAACTTCCAAAATCTCAGCTAAAACCAAACTAAATTATTTATTCGCGGCCATGTTTCGAAGTTTAAAACTTTCAAACTGCCAGTTCGAGATGCATTCTGTAATATTCATAGAAAAAAAGACTCTACCGAGAGGTGTTTCTTGAAAGTTGCTCATCTCTTCAATACCGGAAGACTGGGGATTTTTATTTTACTTTTAAACGGTTTTAAAATTTTTGCTGGCACGTTTTAAAGAAATTGAAGTTCGTAGCTAAATAATTCTAGAGTGGAAAACACATTTTAGCGTCTCACATCTATTCAATGTAACAGCGAAAAGATATCTGAATAGTAAAATTGTTCTCTTATTAAAGTAACAACATTCAGTAGATGCAACACTAAAATCAATATGGCCGAAATTTACGTCGATATTGACTTAAAATACTATTTATTAAATACAAATATGCCGCAGCATTTCGAAGACTTTCTTAAACTATAAATAATTAAGTACTTTGAAATTTATTCAATTGATAACTTGAATCATTTAAACTACGTTGACAACCAATTCAGATAAAGTATTTAACAATTCTTTAGATGTCTTGATTAAGGAACATGTAGTTCATGGCAGTATCCTTAAAATTTCTTGATTAGAACAAAACCTCTTATTGGCCATGATGCCATCCTAATTGCTCTACGTGGTACGTAATCTCTTAACAATTATCGTGAATGACTGAATCCCCACGAATCGATCTCGAAATGTTTAGTCCTAAACGAGGTTTCTCAAGAACTACTTGAGTATTCGCATCCAGTTGCCGAGAGGCCTCGGTCATTATGTCGATTTAGCTGGGTCACCTAAAATTCCGATTGATTAGGTCGAAAAACGATTCTTATTTAGCTAGATTTAGAGGTTATTTACGTTAACTAGTAGGAACAAAAACTTTTGCTTTTCAAATTAATTGATATCAATAGGGTATTTGACTTATTTATTTATAATTTTTACAAAATATGTACGTCGTATTAATTCTAAGACAAAAAAAATCATTGAAATCTGGTGAAAAATTTAAAAGTTATAAACCATTGAAATTTGGTAGTAATGGTGGGTGTTAAATAACAGACAGGACGATATACTTGCAAGTGACGTCAGACGGCTTTACGACGCGTGTGAAAGAAAGAGATGGAGCGATATCTCCACTCCTCGCTCACTTCTGCACATAACAAAATTTGAACTTTGGAAAAATCGCAGTGCAATACCAAACAATACCTTGTAATTCAAGATGTGGGGTGGTATTTCTGCTGTTCACCGGCAGTCGTATCGATTATCCTCAAGCGAACGGCAGGCTCGTCTCGTCATTCAAAGCAATAAAAAAAAACTGATTTCAATCTATGTTTACAAGTAACAGTTAATAACCTAACCTCAACTGAGCTACAAGCCCTCTTTAAACTACAAAATCATCTAAGAACCCCTTAAAAGCTCGTGAAAATATTTACTTATTTACCCGACATTTCAAAATCATAATTCGTACCACAATTAACTGGGCTAATTGAGAAATTTATCATTCGAAAAATGAGCCCTTTGTCGCGCTTCAAACCGACAAAACTCATCGGAACTCACAACTAAAAACGTAATTATGAATTCAAAAGATTTCGCGACCGAAGGGCGGGGCTAACCTCCGCTCAAGACGGTTTGTTCTGTGTTCAACTTAGACGGTTTTGTCAATCGGCCTCTCGTTGCTTCCGACGTTTAGATTTCTTAGATTAATTTTAATAAATAAATATGGAACGTTGTACCTTCTTGTAGCTATCGGTTGAAAAATATTTTATGGTTAATCTTTCTGTTGAACAATAATTAATAAGATTTACTTTGTTGAATGAAGTAGCAACCCGCCCCTCCTTTCCACAGGTAGTAGAGCATATGTCTAAATTTTTTTGTCTCATATAAAACAGTAATGAATTAGAATGTATGAAAATACGTTCGGTAGTTGTTAAGTTTATCACGTTCAGATAGACATGGCGGGGGCACTGTTTTGTAATATGTTAGGATACGTAATGTATAAGATTCAGACGTGATTGCCACTGCTTATAACACCCAAACCTACAAGTATCTAATGTATACTAACAAAAAGACAAATATGGGTAATTTACCGGTATTATTTTGGAGACAGCAATCTTACCTCTTGAAAACGTTTAATGTTAGAATTGAAATCTAAAAAATGTTTAATGTCGTTGGACAGCTGGCAGTTTTTTATCGTTTATTGGAAACCTGCTAGTGAGTACTGGAATCCCCCGGCTTTGCGACTGCAGGGCCCTGGAGGAATGTTAGGAAGAGATAGCTGGAAAAGAAGTGTGGGGCAATAAGGAACCCTCTTAGGATGGGAGGATGGCTGAAGGCCAGGAAATGTTTGCAATCCCTTATAGGCGTCAATATGTATTTAGCAACCATGAGGTATACACACTGAACTGTGTGCCTAGAGCCGCGACAAAGCCGTCACCCCGTACGAGGGTGCATTCGGTGTGGAGACAGAGCACACATGAATTGCTTAGGGATGTAGGCAATTTACAGTAAAATCTAAATAATTCCAGCGCACAAGAATTACCGCAAGGGTGGGCAGTTTATACTTAAATCTAAATCTTTTTCTCCCTTGTTGCGGGACAACCGGGAGGATGTCGGAGAACGCCTTGTCCTTCAAAGCAGATGCGTCGGATAACAAAGCCCGCTATACTTGCGAGGCAAAGAACGTAATGATCAGCAACACACTGAAGGCGGAGATTGACTTAACTGTTCTGTGTAAGTAATCTGATCACTCATTCATTCAGTCGTTCATTTGTTCCGTGTTTTGGCGCGTTTTTATCGCGTTTTTATTGTTATATTTTTTTTATAGTTATTTTTTTATCAATATTTAATATCGACCTTTGTAAATATCTTTTTTTTAAGTCCATTTTCATTGCATAGTACACAAAAGAAAGTATACTTACCAAAAAAAATTCAAATATCGAGTTGCTCCGTTCATGATAAAAAACATTTACAAAAATATCTCCAAAAAAATTGTTACAAAGTTCCAAAAAACCGGCATATCCCCTCCACTTTGACCATCAGAGCATAAGGGGTGGTCCACGCTTCAGTAACTTTCCTACACTCGGACCATTTCTACCTGTTTCTTTGTAAATAAACAATGATCCGGGTTTTAGGGTGCTGTGAACGTGGTCTAAGGCGGGAAAGATGGCGTTTTAATCTTCTTTTTTTTATTCACACAATCTGTTGCTTTTTGAATCAAAAATTGATTGTAGCACTCAAGAATAACGCAGTTTCCTATTATCGACAAAATGTTCTGTACCACAAACAAAAATGATCAACTCAGTTTTATTAACAGTTCATACAATATGTTTCTATGTGGCTTCATGATAGTATAGCTCATAGAGGTTTAATGTAATTGTTTCACTAAGTAATATCAGAAAAAAATACTTGCCATAGAAAAACTTTTTCCAATTCCAAACGTTTGCCGCGACCCTAGGCACACAGTTCAGTGTGTATACCTCATGGTTGCTAAATACACATTAAAGCCTATAAGGCTTCGCGAACATTTCCCCTCCCTCTCCCGTCCAACCATTCTAAGAAAGCTCCTTCTCCTTCCTTTTCTCTTCCTTCCCTCTATCCCCTCCCTTCTTCCTCCCGGGCCCTGTGACCGGATAGCCATGAGTCGCCAGCGTACCATCCCTTGGCACCCTCGGTGATAATGGTAGGGCTCACCCAATTCTTACAGAGACTGCCGTGGTTGCTAAGCCGGGGGATCGCTTCTACACCGTTCGTAGGGTACCCCCGGTGATAACCACGGTAGATCTCCAAAAAAAAACTAACTTTTTGTCATTAAATAGTAATATACATATATTTAAACACGCCCAAATCCTTTCCCGTACACCAAACACCCAAGATACTGCTCTTTGCCATCCCTATTTCCCTGATAGGGTTAAGTTATCAAAGGTTTAGCGAAGACTTCTGGAACCTGATGCTAAATCCAATTCGC
>NW_023593151.1:0-20340 GCF_014839805.1 Manduca sexta
ATACTTCCGGAAACGCCTGATGTCATCGGCTGGGATAGCGGCGCGTAACACATAATTTAAAAAAATAAGTCAGCTGAATCTGAAAATAAACAACTTAATAATACGTCATATATAATAAAAAATATATACAAAAAATCATGTTTTTAATTTAATATTATTATTTATTTTTATCAATTTATTACACACACAAAATAATTCGAAAACTAAATATACATACTAAATACAAACATACATAAAAAATGAAATATATATACCACTCACTTATTTAAAATGCAAAATAAGCTCTGTCAGTGTTACTGTGTAAAAAGGTTTACAAATTCTGTTGTAACACATTATTTCAGTTGTGACACCTTCTGTTGTGATCTCCTGTATGCGATAGCGCTAAAATATGAGCCTTACCCTTATGCCAGCTTATTGAAACCGACATACAGGCTGAACCCGACACGCGACACACATACGTGGCAACTATGGCGGGTTTGAACACCTTGTGTACACTGGTTGATATCCGGGCGGATATATATATCATACATACAGCATAAGCCCTTCAGTCTTCTTCCACACTCGCTCAATGAATGCCTTACGTGGCCCGTCTTTCATCAATTCCTCTACATGCCCAAAGCATCTCAACATACTTCTTTCAACCTTTACCACTTCGTCCTTCAAAGACTCCAAAGCATTGACGTATATTCTATAGCCACGAACGTCCATATAGACTATTTGTTCAAAATCTGAACCAAAATGACAACCAAAACGTCACTGTTATAGCCTATTTATTCACTTGCACAACAAATAATTTTACTTATTTGACTAATATTTTTATTCAGATCTAGGTTTACACTTAGACTTGAGTTTTTATATGACGAGCGCCACTCCGTACCACCACAACCTGTCAATAGTGACCAAACTAAAGTCAGTTTGAATGGATATCAGTTCAAATTAGTTCAACACAGTGAATGTCTGGAACGCCAAATCTAGAACTTAGTACATATTATATCGATGCTCCAAAGCTATTGTAGATATACTTACACTGTACCTACCAAAGGTAAGAATATAAACTTTTATTATACTATCAAATATAGGAAATTCTGCAAGAAGCTATAAGAATCCGTAACAGGAAATATGATAATATGATATTTTTATGGATTCTAAAAATATTTTAAACGCTGTCATAAATTCGGGCCTCGTAAACGTTTAAAATTAAAGGTTTTATTTCGGGTTCTGTATTTAATGGATCTAGAGGTGATTCAACTATGTAATGATGACTTTATGGTTGTTTTTCTTGGACTTCGAGTTGCCCTGGCAGAGTTGCATAGCAGAATAAGCGTGATAAAGTGAAAGCAAACCAAGTTTTCAGTAGAATAACAACATATATAGTTACCCCCTTATTCATATTCGTTATTTATCTAAGGACGGAGCATTGCTGTGATAACAAATCTATTTCTCAATGCTGATGGCATGGCAGCCTTCGCAGTGCGTAGACATAGGGCCGTTGTGATTGGCTAATATTGAGATACAACTTCAATATAGTTGGCTGTCAGATCAACAAAGCTGAACAAACAACACGCTGTCAGATAAACGAATCTGAGAAACAGACTTGTTATCACAGCAATGCTCCGTCCTTCGATAAATAAAGTTTATGAATAAGGGGTTATAATTGTGATATTTCTGCATTTGTGTAAAATAATAGGCGTCGGTAGCGGCCATAAAACATTTATTGACAGACAGGCGTAGTGATGAGACACAATTAGTCACAGACGACACAGGACGTAGTGATGTTCCACAGATGACATCATTTACATACATTACACCTCACTTCTTAAATCTAGACTTACTCTATATATAACTAACATTTTGATCTAATATCAAATACAAATGTTTCATCTTATACTTAATTAATATTCATCAAAACCGAACCTTTTTGCCGGCTTACAAATTCTTTTAATTCGAGAAGTGGACAAGGGCTGTGGCGAATTCTCTCCGGATTAGTGGAAATTATTTGCGATGTTCCCGAGGCCACTTCTCCCGCCTGTTCCTTAATCTCCTTGCCGATCTTATCTTCCTCTAATAATATCGGTTTATCATAAATATTTTTCTCTGGTGTTGGCTCGACATCCTCTACGTCATTTTCCTTTAGGAATTTATTCTTATAAGGATTCTCCTCGACCGTGTCTGTAAGCTCTGGACCAGTAACATCAGAAAAACGTGATCTCCGTTTAATTTGATCTATATGTCTTGTTGTTTGCCGACCGTTTCCCGTTTCTATAATATACTGTCTAGAACCTACTTTACATGCTACTGTACCCTTTTCCCACTTGTCTCCCTTGCTATAGTTTCTAGCCCATACAGTTTCCCCCACATGTAGTTCCTGCTGAATACCCCCGCATATTCTATTTGACATTGCTTTGCCTTGTTAACCCTGTCTTTCAGTGAACAGTCTCCACGTAACAAATCTAGCCGGTTACGAAGAGTACGTCGCTGAAGCAACATAGCCGGTGTTTCTCCAGTGGTACTATGCGATGTATTTCTGTAAACCAGTAGAAAATTTTGTAAGGCCGCGTCTACGTCAACATTATCTCTGTATGCCTTTTTGATTACCATTTTGCATGATTTGACGGCATTTTCGGCCGCGCCGTTTGATGACGGGTGGTAAGTTGGTGAAAATATTTGGCGAATACCGTTCTGTTTTAAAAATTACTAAACTCGGAACTTGTAAAAGGAGGTCCTTGATCAGATGCTAACTCTACCGGAAGACCAAATCGTGCAAAAGTAGCACGCAGTACACGTATAACCTGTGCAGCATTCGTTAAGGGCATTTCGAAAATTTCAAGCCACTTAGAGCTGGAATCAATTAACACTAAATAAGTTTTTCCCTTAATCGGCCCTAAAAAGTCGATGTGAAGTCGCGTCCACGGTTGTAACGCGTAATGCCATGGCTGTGGTGGTACCCTAGGTGGAGCGGCGCTGCGCACGTATCGCATTGTCGACACACTTCTTCCACGTCTTTATCTATGTTAGGCCACCAAATGTAACTACGAGCTAGTGATTTGGTTTTAACGATTCCCATATGACTACTGTGCAATTGTTTTAGTACAACGTTTTGTAATGTGTTAGGAATTATTATCCTATAGCCCCACATTAGACATCCGTTTTCAATGTACAATTCATTACGCTTCATAAAATATGGTTTTAAATCATCTTCATTACAGTGTTCTGGCCAACCTGACTGCACATATAACAACACGCGACTTAGCAACCTATCCTTAGATATTTCTGCCTTTACTTCTATTAGTTACTGGCAAAAGTCTTCTACAAAATTTATATAAGTGACTTCGTTGTCTTTGTGAATATTGCTACTGGACGGCAGCCTGGACAATCCGTCTGCACCATTCGATTTAGAAGGAACAAATTCGATGTCGTAAGTATAACCTGATAGCAAGACAGCCCAACGTTGGACTCTGGACGCGGCCATAACTGGTATACCTACTTTATTGCCAAATATATATGTTAGTGGCTTATGGTCTGTTTTCAGTATAAATCGCCGGCCATACAAATACTGATGATATTTTCTAATACCAAATACTATAGCAAGTGCTTCCCTATCTATTTGTGCGTATGAGCGCTCTGCAGAGGTGAGTGATCGGGATGCATACCCTATTGGTCGTTCGCCTTGCGGTGTGACATGTGACAACACTGCTCCAACACCCACACTGCTTGCATCTGTGGTTAGTATTATTGGTAAGTCTGGTGTATAATGTATTAGTACTTCACTTGATGCCAATAACTTTTAACCTTTGTAAAGCAATCTCGCATTTGCTACACCAGATGAATTTAACATGAGCACGTAAAAAATCCTATAATGGAGCGAGAATTGAGCTAATATTTTTTACAAATTTTGCATAATACATTGTCATACCAATAAATGCTCTTAACTCTGTACTATTAGTGGGTTGTGGTGTATCAATGATTGCTTTAACTTTTTCAGGACTTGTATGCACCCCCTCTTTGCTTATAACATAACCTAAGAAACTGATTGACTCTTTAAAAAAACTACATTTCTCTCTCTTAACTTTTAACCCATAATGTTGTAACCTTTGAAATACTTTATGCAATGTATCTATATGACAATGAGTATCTAGGCCTGTAATTATTATGTCATCAAGGAAAACCCCAACATTTGGCATATCTGCAAACATTTGTTCTAATCGTCTTTGAAAAATACCTGGGCTCGAAGCTAAACCATATACTAACCGATTATACATAAATAAACCCTTATGAGTATTTATGACTGTGTATTTTTTGATTCATCTAATTCTAATTGGGCATAGGCTTGTGAAAGGTCTATTTTGCTGAATCTTTCACCCCCATGTAAACGTGTCAGCAAGTCCTCTACTCGCGGTACAGGGTAACGGTCAATTTCCAACACCTTGTTTAAAGTAAGCTTATAATCAGCACAGATTCTGATGTTACCATCTTTTTTACCACAGGTACTATTGGTGTTGCCCAGTCCCCCCTCACGCACGTGGATGCTTACTGGCCCACCGGTGAAACAGCCCAACCCGTCCTCGAAGACTTTACAATATCTGGAACTGAAATGTTTTACATTAAAAGTTTCATATTTACCTAACATATTGATATGGTCATATTTGATTATTGGCAATTTAATATTAAGTTCTGCTAGCCATTGCCTGCCTAGTAAGACAGTGTTACCATCTTTAATAATATATAAATCTAATACTTTACATTTATCTTCATATTTGACCATAGGGGTTATTAAGCCTAGTGGCTGCACTATCTCCCTGTATAGTACCTCAGACCCAATTGACAGTTTTTATATCCAAATTACTAAATAATTTGCAATATAATTTATAATTGATACAGGATACTGCGCTGCCCGTGTCACATTGCATTTTAACAATCTTACCCTGTATATTGACTTGTATATAGATTGGTTTACATTGTTCAATTGATAACTGATTAATATCATTTTGGATTACCTCATCGCTTGCATCACTGTCTATTGCACTTCCAATGTCTTCTGTTTGTGCCACATAGTTCTGACTCGTCAATTGGGGACATACACGTTTCAGATGCCCTTGTTTATTACACACCCTGCAAAAATACTTAGCAAACTTGCAGCTAGCTGTGTGGTGTGATCTCCCACACACCCCGCACTGCTGATAAGGACGGCCGCGCTCTGCTGGCTCCGACGATACTTCTGTTGTTGTGCCGACATTCAACTTGTTACGATGCGTCGATGCTACATGATCCTTTGCTGGGCCCCATGGACGTACCGTGTTTCGCCGCATGTTCTTAATAGCTAGGCATTTAGTTTCGACAGGCGCTGATGGTCGTGCCTGACCCTCTACAATTGCAGCATTTTTCTCCGCGGCCTCTATACTGACAGCTAATTTATAGGCCTTCGCATAATCCAACTTTTCCTCCGCAAAAGCCGCTGTCTGATTATTTCACTATTGATGCCGCATACTAGTTGATCGCGCATGCTTTCGTCTAACCCGCCTCCGAATTCACAAGATTTAGACATTTTTTAAAATTGCGACGTATTCTGCGATGCTTTCGCCTTCCTTTTGTAATCTTTGCCGAAATTTAAATCTTTCGGCAAGAATGCTCGGTTTGGGTTGCAAGTGTTTTTCAAGATGGACGATATCTCTTCAAACGTTTTTGCTTGGTTTCTCCGGCGTGCACAAATTTACTAGCAATTCGTAACATTCCGCGCCCATAACGGTAATCAGGGTGGAAACCTGAAGTTCATTTTAATGTTATTCGCCAAAAAATACTGTTCAACTCGCTCGACGTACAATCCCCAGTCGTCGGTACTAACTTTAAATTCACCTATCTTTCCTATTGCCATTTTGCAATTCTTTACACTTTCAATTCGACGATCTTTAGCGCGACAATATTTAATCCTCGTCGTCACTGTGATATTTCTGCATTTGTGTAAAATAATAGGCGTCGGTAGCGGCCATAAAACATTTATTGACAGACAGGCGTAGTGATGAGACACAATTAGTCACAGACGACACAGGACGTAGTGATGTTCCACAGATGACATCATTTACATACATTACAATAATATATTACACGTCAAAACACTACCGTTACAAGACAGCACACAGCGCTTAATAACAACACGAGATTGTTAATCATTCTAAATAGAATAATTCAAATATTATTATGCTGCCAGTTCACACATTATTATAAAGAGGCTTTGTGTTTGCCTATGCAACTGCAATAGTTATTATTTTGGACTGCGGATTTTGATGTCTTTTAAATCACAGACCGTATAGACAGAAAAATATTTATTTTCAACAGGCAAAATAAGTTTAAGTAAACAACTATGTTATTACTGACACACCATCACGCTGTATTTCCTTCTCAAGTAGAAGTGTAACTCACCCATTTTTGCCCACTTAGGTCGTTTGAAGTAAGGATCCTGTTGACATGTACCACAACTGCATGCTGCACAGAAAAACCCAACCATTTTATCCAACCTGGGGACCAAACTCGAGACCTCAGCATACAATTCTTCCTAGGTACGTAATCCAACTAGGCCATCCATGCCTTAATTCAAACAGTGTGGGCAAAAGCGCAATATTATTTTATCTGACCACAAATTGAACCTAAAACCTCATCCCGCAATTTGTACCGCGTTCACAATTCAACTACGCGACTGAAGCAGGCTTGACGTGTTTAGTTTCGATATTAGTATGTTTATTTATGTAAACCTATTTATTTGTTTATTTATTGCACTTAATATACAAATGTAAAAAGGCGGACTTAACGAGAGCTAGTTGTGGCCGCGGTTTCACCCGCGTGGAAATCAGCTTGTCACCAATTTTTTCCCGCGTAAATTCCATCCCACGAAGTTCTCTTACAACCACGCGACCTCTTCAACAGTAATCGTTATATTTTAGTCAATTTACATAACAAGATAATGTACTATAACCTAAACATTTCTCAAGAATTGCACTATCTTTTAGTAAAAATCGTACAAAAATCCATTCATTAGATTTTGAGAAAATCGATCTCATTCAGATAGAAAGCTTTTGGGGACTTTGTTTTACAATATGTATAGAAGTAGCTAATATTATGTTAGTCAACCATATTATCCTATTTAATATTATATTCAAATTAGTATTATTAAGGATTGCGATGTAAGTATATTTATTCTAACGTATGTGTGTAAGTATTTATAATATTCTATTTGAGCGCTGAATTAAAATACTACTAAATATATATCTCACATTTTGCTTTTCAAAGAAATATAGATTTTAGGTCGTATATTAGGCATGGTACCGCTCGTATTCTATTTATAGACATCAAATCATAAGCTTTGAATATAGAGAGTATTGGTATTACACAAAATATTAATACTTTAGTTCTTTAGAAATATTTTTAGGGCTCCGTATCTCAATAGGAAAAACAGAACCCTTATAGGATCACTTTGTTGTCCGTCCTCCGTCCGTCCGTCTGTCAAGACCCTTTTTCTCAGGAACGCGTGGAGGTATTAAGCTGAAATTTATATGAAATACTCAGGTCTACTGTCCCTTAGAGCTGTGAAAAAATCAAACTTCTAAGCTAACGCAATCAAAAGATACAGTCCTTTATGTCGCAAATTTTCGAAACTCGCAAGAGAATCAAAACCTACAGGGTACTTCCTGTGGAATCAGAATATTGAAATTTGGTACGAAGCAACGTCTTATAGTACAGATAAAGGATTGCGAAAACCGTAAATTTTCAGACCTAAGTCTTCAATTTATGCTCCTCAAGCTTTCTATATTGTAATGTTATGGATTTCATTTAGCAATAAAAATACCATAACTATGACTCGATTATCGCGATGAGTGAACTTTTACTTACCTACAGGTTTGTACGGAACCCTCGGTGCGCAAGTCCGAGTCGCACTTGGCCGGTTTTATTCTTTTTTCCTGACACGGCAGTAAGCACATTGCGAAAATAGAACGTATGTGAAATACTTTATAAACTAAGTATTATGATCATAAATAACACATGGTAAGTATAGCTTGGCCAGAAATATAAAAACCCCGCCATGTTGTGGTAAACTATGGAACTTATTTCTTGTAGTAACATTATTACCTTTAAAACGAAACAACAAAACAAAAAACAAAACCAAAGTAAGTTTTTAATTTTCCTGTTCAGGCTCCATCTGTTATTTATGGTCATAATACATAGCGATATAAAGGTTTGTAAAACCATTTTAGGCCAACGATTATAAAACATCGATATATCGATTGACGAGTATCGATACCCAACTGTCCTATTCGATATCGATTCTGTCTATCCCTACGAATTTAGCGGACACTGAAAGCTGATTGATCTGCCAATGTAAACTGAATTAATCGCTTCGAGGACTCGCAGACGGGATTTGGTGCCCATCAGAATAAACCAGACACAAAGAAGCGCCGTGGATTGTTTATTTTTATGGTATTAGGTTGCTATTGCCTCGAATGATTTAATAATTGTTTCGTTTACTAGGCGAGCTTGTTGCTCGTTTCGTAATTTATTTGTATGAAAAAACATTGCACTTAATTATTGTATACTAGTTGACCAGACAGACGGTGCCTCGTCTTAACTATGAATTTGCAGCGCGCATTCTGTCAATCGCTGAAATTAACTTTTTTTAAATTTTCTAACGTTCCGCTCAACTTCCTTAATTTTTTCTTTCATAAGATCCTTCTCCTAACAATAACAAATCCACCAGAAAAACATAGTGAAATCGATCCAGCCGTTCACGCGTGATGGCGTGACCAAGGGAAATAGGGATTCATTTCTATATATATAGATAAACTTATAAATTACTAACGTTTGCTCGCGGCTTCGCCCGCGTAAAGGAGGTTGCCGGGATACATTTTTTTTCTACTTACTTGATATGTATCGTTAAATTATGATTAAATTACACAAATCGTTATATATTGTAGCGTATGTGTTATTCTGATGTATAACCAATATTACTGTAAAGTTTCATCCAAATCCGTTTAGTAGTTTTTTCATGAAAGAGGAACAAACATCCATACGTCCATCCTCACAAACTTTCGCATTTATAATATTAGTAGGATACCCTACCAACAGAAAAACTGTCAAACTACATAATAAAAGAGGTCGCATTGACGGATAGAATATTTTTTTCTTAATCGTCGTAGAATACAAATGTGAAATATTAACCATTCGGATTATTGTGATAAATCTAATTATATTAAAACACCTACTATTGTGTTGACTGCCTCGGTGGCATGGCAGCGCTCTGAGGTCCTGGGTTTGAATTCTGCGTCGGGCAAACTGATACCTGGGTTTTTCTGCTCACATCATTGGACTGAACACACTTGGCGAAAAGTCAGTGCCCTGGATGCGCCTCTGCATACCCCTGCGGGAATAAATGCGTGATGTGTGTTTGTTTTACTGTATTGACGTATTCCTGTACCTGATTTTATGTATTGGCACCGTTTATAGGCAGAACTTTTCATAGAGCAACGTTATAGATGACTATAAAATTGCTTCTCTTAAGAACCTCCTTCAAAACACAAAAATACCACAAACCCTGACCTAAATAAATTGCGAATCGTATACTAACACTAGAAAATCCAAGAAATTGCAAAGACCTTTTAAAAATACAGCCGAAGTGGTGTGAAATACGTAAAACTACCCTCCCTCTAGTAATGCATGTCGGCGTTGTGAAATGCAAAACGCGCTTCACTTTATCCCGATTTCGTGATGGTATCAGACAGTAAGATCGGGTGTGGTGATGCTGACAGCGGATTTTAAACCTTCTTTAGTCAGATCAACACCTTAGTCCACCCCGCGACCATCAGGCTGCAAATTTTTCACAACATCAGAGACATTATAATATAAAACAGCGATAAAACCCTAAAATTAGTTTTATTTTAAAGTCTTACCTTTGCGTAAACATAAATCATTTTATTAGTGTCGTTCAATTTATAACTGATTTGTGTCTTAGGATTAATAAAGAAAGAATCATAATCATCAGCCAAAGGATCATCACTACTTACTAATAACATCCTACAAAGATTTCTAGACTGATCTGTTGAAATATACTCATATGAAATGAATTCTTGAATTAACAAATCAAAATAATTTATAAACATAATCGATTGAATGATTATTCTGATTAGTCAAACAAATATGCCTGTGCTTATCTGCACTAGGACAGCATGGAGGACTAAGTCCTAATCGATTACAGTAGTAGGTGGGACCCGTCCCAGCAATGGGATAGTACGGAATACAGGGCTGATAGTATAATTAACTTTTACTCTCATAGTAATTCTTTGGAAACAAAATATTTAGGGCTCATTATCGGCATCTTTTGCCGACTATTTGTGTCAAATGCTAGCGTTTTTCAACATACAGTCAAAATCTATCAAAATCGCTCCCCGCTCGCGTGACAGCCGCACATTTTCGATGCAAATGTCCACAGTTCGGAAGTTTGTGTTATCTTTCAGTTTTGCAAGGAGATTTAGGTGTTTAGTTCTTGCTTTTTGCTCGTTATGCTTGTTTACTAGCACTGTTTTGTGCTTCTCTTATCATTTTCAGCAACTGGACGTCCTTATTGCGTGGATTGAATCGATGTGTGAGCATTGTTTTCTGTTTGTTTGTGTTTTGCAATAATTTATTCCGCAGTTAACTTAATTTGTTATTTCAGACATTTTATTTAAACGAATCTAAAACTTGCGTGAGGTGAAACCCGTGGAGATATTGGCGTGGTTACATTACGGTACGACTGCAGTGCTGATGTCTAGGGTTTGATGCCCGACCAGGCAAAGTGACAATATTTTTTCTACTCAGTATTAACCTGGAGTCTGGAATTTGAAAATTTTCATTTATTAATTTATGAAACAATATCCACATAAAAATAACAACCAAAGTACAGATAATATATTATATGAATATATTTAATTATATTTTCTATGTATATTATAAAACATTAATAATTATTAATAGCTTCTAAAAATACAGTAAACGTGCCGTTTTAATGGGGCACCGGGTTAATAATTACCACGTAAGTTTTAGGGAGGTGCATTTGCACCTCCGTACTATGCTACATAATATCATTTTGTTTCATATTTATTTCGAGCGGGTTTTTGAAAAAGCTTTATTATAAAAATACCTCCATGGTCGATAGTTCCCATTGCTGCTGATTTATTCAGTGACATATTTTTTGTAAGCGGCGATAGCCTAGTTGGGTGTGGAACGGACTGCCGAGACGAATGTCCGCAGGTTCAAAACCCAAGGGCACACACCTCTGACTTTTCTAAAAAATCATGTGTGTATTCTTTGTGAATTTATCGTTCGCTTTAACGGTGAAGGAAAACATCGTGAGGAAACCTGCACATCTGAGAAGTTCTCTATAGGAATTTCGAAAGTGTGTGAAGTCTACCAGTCCGCACTAGGCCAGCGTGGTGGACTAAGGCCTAATCCCTCTCAGTAGTAGAGGAGGCCCGTGCTCAGCAGTGGGCAAGTATATAATACAGGACTGATATTATTTATTATTATTTTTTGTGATTTATTTCTAGGCAGGGGGGTGTACGTGCACCTACTTGCACCCCCCTTCCGGCGCCGATGACCACGTTGTTTATTTCAAACGCAATTGATTTCACCCCCAGATGTCGATGAAGGGTGGCAAAATTAATATTGACTGTAATGGAAGGCCGTTGTTTGCTTTTATTTTTCCAGAAATTTACCGACGATTTTCTAATGGCAAATGGCAATATTTCTATTGAATAATAAAAAATGTAGTTTTTCTGTTTTATGTTATAATATAGGTGTCATAATTAATTAATTTTACAACACAAATATTGGATTTATTTCTTTTTTATAAATTTGAGAACTAATCTAACTTACTGTCTATCTGATTACTAATAACATATACTATACTAATTATACAAGTATAAGCCAATTGAGTTTATTACATACAATATTATGAATTAGGAAAAATAATAATAAAATTCTTTATTATCTAATAAATAATACTTAAAGAAAAAAAAACTATATTAAAGTGCAGTCATCGACATAAGGAGCTAAAAGCATTTTTAAAAACGGTTCAGTAGTACTTGAGATTAGCCCCTACAAATAAATTCACAAACCTTTCTTCTTTTATTACTAAAGATTTTTCAGGATATTATTTGATCGAATAAAAAACATCCCATCGTGAGACAAATTAGCAGACTCTTTAGACAATACCTTTAGGTGTATTTTGTATTTTTAAGATAGGAAATACTTATATATTTGATCTAGCAAACCAGTGCTTCGCCATTTCGTAGTCAATAATGTGCAGTCTAAAAGTACTTATATCTAACAAGTTTTCCTGCTCAGTCTGGAATTGTCCCCAGTAAGATTAATGTATGGTAGATCACGCGCACCCTATTACATGAACCTTGACATAGCTAATACAGAGACATATATCTCTGCCAGCCCCTGAAATAAAGGCGTGATGCTCACAATGTCAGCACGCCAGCACCCGATACGTATTACAAATCATCTCACAACAAAAGCTTAGAATAAATCCCGTGCAGATTTCGAGAAATGCATCTCTGAAATGCAATGGGCATCCCGAGATAACGTTATGCACGGAAGCCCGCCACGGGATTTATATCCCGGTCATTCACGGGATTCGCAACACGACCGCCCGTGCGTGACTAGCACACCAAAATTACAATATTTTTGATACAAGATTGTGGGAATATTTAATTAATTCCGTAATGCGGATGTTTACGTTTTAGGGAAATGAACGTAAAATTAAACCTTTTTTTAATGTGTATTTTTGTTTTTTGTGCCGTTATTGGTATATAGAAAACTGGCTTTTGCTCGTAGCTTCGCCCGCGTGGTGATGTTTTCCAGGATAAAAGTCTTGCTATAAATTTTCGCGGGATAGAAAGTAGCTTACCAGTCTACCAATCCGCACTAGGCCAGCATGGTGGACTAAGGCTTAATCCCTCTCAGTAGTAGAGGAGGCCTGTGCCCAACAATCGGACAGTATATAATACAGGGCTGATATTATTATTATTATTATAACATGCATGAAATTATTGCTCGACGATACAATTACGTCGGCCAGTTTGAAACATTTTTACATTATAGCAACAAGAATTACGTGCAAAACTGGAAGAAAATCGCGTTCCGGAATCTCAATAACTTTTAAAGTCTCCAAGTGTTTTCGAAAGTAAAAAGGGGAACGTTTCGAAACGCTTCGAAAGAAACTGTACAATCAACAATGCAACACCGATTTGGCTTCATTACGTTCTCTCGTATAATTTCAATTATGGCGCACGTTTTACGTATTTATGGCAGTGACTTAGTTGTTATGGAGTATTGTTGAAGTGTGTTATAGGGTACGAATCCCAGGATTTTTTTATTTCTCAAATATTTTATACAAAGATAATAAAATGATTAGAGACTTTTCCCGCCCTCACACCCACCACTACACCTCCTGAGGAGTCAGCAGTGGCATGCATTTTATGACACTAAGCAGTGAAGCTCGGCGTATCTCAGGGAACACTAATTTGTCATTATCCCGCAACGAAATTAATCAAATAGAAAGATAGGGAGGAGTTGGAAATATTAATTGTCCACTATAATAAAATGATCAATTATTAGTTAAATAATAAATTATTAGTTATGTAGTTAAAATTTTAAACTCATAATATTAAGAATCGATCGATTTTTATTACAAAGCTGTTGCTGCAAGGACGCAGGATTTCGCCGGAGAATCTTGCAGATTTGGATAGTGTTATTGGATTTTTCCGTACATTTCTCGGAGACTGGTAATGTCAATAGGTTTATGACCTACGTAGGACCTAAGATAGCTGGCAAGATGTGAGCTTGTTATACCTCTGTCATACCCCTAAAATTAAAAAGGGCGAGATATTATGTATCTATCTATACTATTATATAAAATTAAAGATTTATTTCTTTGTTTGCCAATCGCAGGCACTGCTAAACCGATTTTGATTTTTTATTACGTATAGGAAGCTACATTACTCCTCAGTACTATGAGGTTCTTTTATCAAAAAAACTTTATATGCAACATTTTCGATTGATGCTTCGCTCTTATTGATCCTAGCATAATGTTATATAGCTTATAACCTTCCTCGATAAATGGGCAATACAACACTAAACTATTTTTTCATTTCGAACCATTAGTTCCTGAAATTAGCGCGTTCAAACAAACAAACTCTTCAGCTTTATATAATAGTATATAAATTGCGCGCACGTAAATGAGATTTAACATGATTAAAGTTCATAATAATATAGAGGAGTGTAGATAAATAAAATTTATAGCTAGTGTTACAAAAATATTAATTCGACGTCGAATTTCGACCATTGAACGACTACTAAAATTATTTTAGATTAAACACGCTAATCTCTAAAACTATTTAACCAATCCCAAAAAATCTTTCACAAATCAGAAGCTATACTATTCTCGACTGCTATATCTATACTGTAAAAGGTAGTTTAATGGAAATCAAAGTTTATTAAAATACATTTAAATCTAGTTTCCTTTCAACTAACCGGTTATAACTTAGCAAACTTCCTAGAATCCTGTTGGCATCGGTAACAATCGGCTTTTCCCATGATTACAATCGATCGGCTTCGAGAACCTGGATTTATTTATATTCAGTTATTGTGATCGTTTTGTATACCACAAACATTGAAATGATTTTTATATTCGATTGTTTTATACAAGCAAGACTCTCGGACCTCGGACCTGGAGACCTCGGTGGCGTGGTTGTACTGCATGCGCGGTACGGCAGCGCTCTGAGGTCCTAGGTTCGAATCCCAGGTTGGGCAAAGTGATATTTGGGTTCTTCTGCTCAGTATCAGCCCGGAATCTAGATGTAAGATATGGCGATAGGCTCGCCCCCTATTACATCATTGGACGGAACACACTTGGCGAATAGTGGGTGCCCTGGTTGCACCTCTGCATTCCCCTTCTGTGATAAATGCCTGATATGTATGAGTGTGTTTTATAGAAAGTAAATTCTCGGAGTAATTATCCCATTATTTTTGGAGGCGAAAGTAGCCTATACAATGAAACCGCCCAACTCCGTTCAGAAGCTTACAATAACAATTTTTCGCAATCATAATATTATGGTATGCCGATACATAGGCCCACTAGTTTCGCCTCTGCCTACACCTTAAGAGACAAAAGGCGTGAATATATAGACGCTTGAAAGGCAATCATATCTAGCAACAATCAGTAAATTCTTGAGTAGAGTGCTTTAAAATTTTGATTTTAATATGAAATTTTATAATAATTAACATTTTATTTTATAAAGATAATACAGTAATGATATTAAAATTGTCCTCGACCTACAAAACCTAGATCAAATGAGGTAGAAAAATTAGGCAATTTAAATATTTATATAATTCATTTTGGGTATATTTCTCGCTTAGATAATATTATGATTGCTTTGCAAGCGATATGTGACGTCTACAGTACTTAATATACTACCTAATCAGTTAAGCCTAAAATTATTTTCTCTCGTTTCCACAACGTCAAGGAACAGAATTTTATCTATTCTTTCCGCAGTCAAATCAGCCTGGAAATGTTTACGTGTGCTAATAAATACATGGGTATCCCAGATAGCGTCAAGGTAAGCCGCTATGGTCCAAAGAATTTCGGTCGAGGTTTCATTGCCTCTTTATTGAAAAATATTGTCAAATATCTTGTTTCTAGCGAATGGATGCTAACATTTTGTCCCTTAGCCGAGAGATAGCTAACTCGCTCATAAAATGTCTCCAAAATATCCCTTTTGCACGAAAAGACCTTCTAAATCTTAGAATGTGATGACGCTAGAATATTAAAGTTGAGCGATTGCAGACTTTATTTCGATGTAAAAAGGCTTATTGAAGTTTTGGCGCCAGCAAAGTCTGTGCTTAGTGTTGTAAACATATAATCTAAAATCGATGGCTTGCTAGTACAGTTTTGTATCTTAATATTTTTCTTTCTTACGCTCAATCTGATCACTTTTTTCGTTTTGTTTGTAAGTTTCTTGCGCGTTATTATGACACTAAAGAATTATATAGGCCTGAGATTGAGTGGTTTTTCTTTAAAGAGAGACGAAGTTTATACTTATTTTGTAGGATTAAATTCTTGAGCGTGGTTGAGAGCTAAGGAGCAAATGTGAAATCACGTATAGGAGCGTAGTGAATGCCGAGCGGACCGGTGGAGCAATGAGACGAAGGTAGTGGATGAGAGCTCAGGAGCGAGTGTTGTGAGACCACGTATAGGGAGCATAGTACTCGCCAAGCGTGTTGCCGTGTTGCAAATGCGAGCGTAAAAAACATTTAAAACATAAAACCGGAACTAAATATATATTTTCTTGAATGCAGTTATAGTACAAATTGAATTGAATAGAATAAAGCCACTAGTTACATTTTACGGTAACCTTTAGCGGTTAACTTCCAATCGCCGCCCCTGGGAAGCAGCCGACCATTTGCCGACGTTTCCTTTCGTTATTGCAAATTTAATCGAACTTCAGTGATAAAATTACTTCGTTTTGAATGTCTAGGCCAAATTATTGGGCATTGACTTGCAGGTTCACTCGCAGATTTATTGATAGGGATAATCCATTAATTGGGGCTTATTTGAGGAAATAAAAAAAATATATATTAATGGCTTGCCCGCATTACATTATGGGACTTAATTTGCACGGCAAAATTGGGTGCACCGGTTACTCCTCTGCCTATCCCTCCGGAGATAAAAGGCGTACATGTATGAAATACTATATGTAAGTTTTGACCAGACCCTCCCAAACGATACTATTATTTCATAAAAAAATACTTGGGTTCATGGTTTTGCTTTTGCTCAAGACAACGCTAGATGTAAGGTTGTAATATAATCTTAGAGTATTTATCTCGTTCAATTCTCTTAGCTTCAATGGATAATTAGTATATAACTACGAATAAAAACATGCAAAAGTTAAACAAATACAGACTGAAAATAGAATATAAAATACCAAAACGAAATAAACTGCGCGTGATGTGTGAGCTCGAAACAAAATAGCTACTTTGTAACTTAAACCTTTTCGACATTTAAAAGCTTTTAACACGGTCGTGCCAATATTAGTTTTACCTATGCTAAAATTTATATAGAAATGCGTCCATACGCAGTCATCCAATTAGTACACATGAGATAAAATTGAAAACGTAACTTAATTAGCAATCTATGAGAATGTACAAATGCGTGACGTATAATTCCTATCGATATTTTATTCTTAAAATAATTTAATATTTCGCTTTCAACATAGATATATGACTGACGTAGATTATGGCCGGTTGTTGTTATGTGTAGTGCAGTAGATCAGCGCCCTTCGCGCTGTCACCGACACGGCGTATAGCTGAATGCTGTTATGTGTAGTGCAGTAGACGCTCGAGCTCTCCGCGTTGTCACCGACGCGCGACGTGGCGTATAGCCGAGTGCTGTTATTTGTAGTGCAGTAGACGAGAGCTCTCCGCGCTGTCACCGACGTGACGTATAGCTGAGTGCTGTTATGTGTAGTGCAGTAGACGAGGGCTATCTGCGCTGTCTACGACGCGGCGTATAGTCGAGTGCTGTTATGTGTAGTGCAGTAGACGAGCGCTCTCCGCGCTGTCACGGACTTGGCGTATAGCTGAGTGCTGTTATGTGTAGTGCAGTAGACGAGCGCTCTCTGCCGTGTCATTAGCAAAGTATAGATATAGCTGAATACCGTTGTACGTAGTACAGTACTTTAGCGCTCATAGAGCTGTCACTAACATAATACTATTATACGGCAGCAAGACGTAGTACCTAGAATATAAATTGTACTATATTTTTATACATAATAAATCATGTGATAGAGTTATCTATGACAATGTTCTCGAAAATTTCAGCTACCCGTTGATGATTTAAAAAATTGCACCGATCTTCATTCCAGTGCTGTTAACTAAAATTCATTATTTTGTAGCTAAACCGTATTTTTATTATAAAAGTAAAATGTTAACTATTTTCAATAGCATGTTATAACATTCTGTTAATTGAATTTTTAGGGTCCTGTGCTCGAAATGGAACCCTTTTCAGTTCACATTGTTGTCCGTCTGTCTATGTCAAGCAAGACCCTTTTTTCTCAAGAACACGTAGAGGTCTCAAGTTGAAATTTATATAAAATACTCGGGACTATGGTTACTTTCAGCTGTAAAAAATATCAAAGTCTTAAATCAATGAGATCAAAAAGACGTGGCCTTCTATGTAGTACCACAAGGTAATCAAAACTTGTAAGGCATTTTCCGTTTACTTAGAATCATAAAATTAGGCAACAGTAAAGGAAAAATTTAAACTAAAATCGTAAATATGAATTTTAATAACAAAAAAGCGAATTTAATTTTACAAACTTATTTGCGGTTGGTGTAATACCCGTATCTACAGAACGAACGGCAACGTTAAATTTGTCAAATTTGAATTTATATACTTAGATTTCTTACCTACAAGTTTGTACAGAATCCTCGGTGCGCGAGTCCAACTCGCACTTGTCCGGTTTTATTATAAAATAATCTACATAAACACATCGAGTTGCCCGAGGGGAATTAAAATTAATTTTTTAGCGATATTGTTTGATCATAATTATAACCTTTTGTAATCATAATTGTAATCATATCTGTCTGGTTTTGTTAATTGGATAAAATTAAGCCGTAACACACTCATTTTTCCCTTCATTCCCGAACGGATAGGCAGAGGGGTAACTTGTGCACTTACATTTCGCGTGTTTTCTGTCCCATAATGTGATAAGCGATAATTCCAGACTCCGAGCTGATACTATGGGGAACGGTAATGTTGATTTCACCGATCTTAGCCCATTTATATACCCATACTAATGTTAAAGCGTAAGTAAGTCTACCCATTGCAGCCTTTAATCGATATTGAAATTTTGCACGAATTAGGTGCCAAAGCTTGAACCATAGAGACGAACATATTCTATTTTATTTGCAGGAAAGGTATACTAGGCAAGTTTAATCAACGAAAATCTGATACTTCTATGTCCGCAATATTTTCTGTGCTACTTCAATCATGGAAAATCTCTCACGCGGCGAATCATTTACACGGCGATTAAAAACGTCGAGCGTTTTTATTTTTACTGGAAGTAATTAATAAATTACTTTTCAATCCATATTTGTTTAAACCATTATTTTTAAAGAGGCGGGCGCGTGCCCTTAAATAAGCGTGATAAAAGAGGTGCGGGCCCACGGGATGAGGGCATAAGCCTCCTTTACTACTGACAGGGATCAGGCGTTAGTCCACTACATTAGCTTAATGTTCATTGGCAGATTTCTCATACCCTCAAAATTCTTAAAGAGACCTTCTCAGATATGCAGGTTTCCTAACGATTTTTTTCTTCACCGTTAAAGCAAGCCATAATACGGGACGAGCCTATGCTCAATTTTGTACATTATTCTATGTCTAATGGTTAATAATACGAAAAAGAAGCACTCCTGCGAAAACTGCATAAAATTGGTTAAAAATGAGCGAGTAATTCATATTTAAAATATTGTAATGTGCGGAGGTGGGCGCGATGTGGGGATATCGCTTCATCTCTCTTCTTTCGCACGCGTCTTAATTCCCGATGACGTCACAAGTGGGTATTTCGTCTCTTTTTTGTTTCTTGTTAATTACCCCTTCCATCGAAATTCAAAGACTCATAACTTGTTGATTTTAACGGATTTTAATAATTCCTTCTGTGTTATAATTTATATTATGTAAATATTTGATAATAGTAAAGAACAAAATTTAGAAAGAGAGAGGAGCGTGCCCTTAGTCTGTCCCAACAAGGCCTTCGCTGCTTTCAGTAATTTTGACAACGTATTGTCTATAGAAAATACATTTCTTTACAAACATAAATAAACCCGATTGTTTATTTATAATTAAGCTGAACGCTTTGATGAATGTCTAGACTGAACAATTTCGCACATTATTCATCCACTAATGGTTTGATTTAAAATTAAGCGCAAAGCGCAAAATAGGAATCTGTAACTTTCGATCATTGTAGGTCCTTCAAAAAGCAGTTAAGAAGGTTAGCATATTAGCGAACATCCAGAAATACAAGTTTTTTTAGAAAAG
The DNA here is from genome assembly GCF_014839805.1 of Manduca sexta. Lineage (NCBI taxonomy): Eukaryota > Metazoa > Arthropoda > Insecta > Lepidoptera > Sphingidae > Manduca > Manduca sexta. The sequence goes on from NW_023593151.1 coordinate 20,123, forward strand.
GCATCGTTGAAGTCAACTCAGGGAAAACCTGATGAGAGGATACTGGAATCCTGTGGCTTTAGCGTCTGCCCGGAGGAGAATGAGGAAGGAATTGGGGAGGAAGAGAGTGCTAGAGGGATGAGAACTTATTAAGTTTAGCAATGGGATTGGAAACGAAATGTCTACGAGCCTTTGTAGGCTTCAATATGAATTTACAACCACGAGGTATACTCATTAAA
>NW_023593152.1:0-1135 GCF_014839805.1 Manduca sexta
GTAAAATTAGATCATCATAGATATTGCAAGAAAATATAAAATAGCACTTAGTTAAGGTTAAATAAATACTAGTATAATAAAAAAAGTACTTAGTACAGTACAAAATCAATGCCTTTTCCTAGATAGGAGATCGAAATAAAATCCCTGTTAGTAGTAAAGATACCCTCAGATGTAAAGCAATACCCTTGTACCTTAGGGCCGGTGTGCATAAACACCCTCACACGGAATTACTTAATAATAACGCGATGCCGGCCTTATCTACTTAGCGTATATCACATCAGTAACAGCAATTGCAGTGGTTTTCTCCCTCTCATTGTGAAACAATACTACCTAAGCGAGTATGTATCAAAATATTATTATCGTAAATACCCTCATAAATAATGCTAATAAATTAATAATACCAATAAATAAATAAATTTATAATGCCAATAAAGCGGAATCATTTGCGCGATTTTATCGAGCACACTATTTCATCATGGGATGGATAACACCTTGCAAAAATTGTGTGCCCAATTTAGACTTTTACCTATCCCTTCTGATACGAAGGCGTAATGTGTGTTTTAAAAATCTAAATATTTCCCACAGGAGCAAATTACCGGGATTAAAATAAGGAACACTACTTAACAAATTCTAGAGAATACGCCAAGTACATCAATGTATTTATGAACCCTCTTTAAAAAAATTACTTGCCACTGAATAAAAAAAATGCAGGTTGAATAGGTATTCAATTAATGGTCGAAATTATTAAAAACAAGCTGGCCCAGTCAACTTCGTACCACCTAACAGTCGATTCCTTAATTTTTATTTTTTAATACTTATTCTGCTATTCGGGACACCGGGTTAGCTAGTAAGATAAATAGAAATAATTTAAACAAAAAATTAAACCGCCTTCAAAAACCACTCAAAACCAAAAAATAATTTCACGTAACAAGTATATATTGGATTAGCTTTTGCCCGCGGCTCCGCCCGCGTTATAAAGTTTTCCGTTAGAAAAGTAGTAGTTTCCCGGAAGCCTATGTTCTTCCCAGGGTCTCAAACTGTCTCCATACCAAATTTCATCTAATTAGTTGGGTAGTTTTAGAGTTTAACACGTTCAGGCGGACAGATGCAATGGGGGACTTTGTTTTATAATATA
>NW_023593153.1:0-5996 GCF_014839805.1 Manduca sexta
TAGTTATTTATTTATTGTTTGTACCGCTCGGGACTACTCCAAGGCTACGTTTGCAAATTCTTCGTGTCCGTGTTATAGCTATTAGATTTAGTAATCAGAACTTTATCCTTTCATATTATTTATAAAAAATAACAATAATAATATTTGTCACGCTGAAGTTATCTCGATGAATCGACACTTAAGAAATAATTAACTTCTATTATTTTTATATGCTCATAGGTGGTAGAGAACATAGTCTTAATAATATTATCATTAATAAAAAAGTTTATTAAAATGTTTGGATGTTGGTAAGTATAGAAGTAAACGCAGAAAAAATGAGCGTATTTGGATGAAATTTGGCGTACGGCTAGATTATGTCCTGGAATAACACATGCTACATTTTATCCCGGTAATTTACTCACAGCTGGCTTCGCATTGTGCTCGTAATCCTGGACCTTAAGAAATTTTCCAGTACTTTTGCTACTGCATTGTCATTACTCTAGAAAATAAAAGTACACGCATACTGCAGTTTGATGTCAGAAATTCACTATTACTGACTGACATACTTTTAGTACTGATCAATGGGTATGGGTGACCTATGGGTACACCATTAAGTATTCAAAGATTGGTCATAACCTAGCATTCCGCAATTATCTGCCATATTAGTATTTATGTTGAATCTTGATGTTTTGTATCGTGAGTCATCAAATTTGCGCGCGTAATGATGACTTCGCAGTTTCAAAGACGTAAAATCACGACAACTTAACATTACGAACTTTTGGTCCAGGATGTTTTTTAATGTTTCGTTTTCATTATAAATGTAATAAATACGGGAATTCGTTAAGATGATTCGATGTTTGTTAGATATAAACACAGAAACCGCTGATCGGATTTTCATGAAATTTGCCACACGGATAGAATTTGAATTGTTGTTTGAAACGTTGTCTTGAATTAAAATATATGCAAATTTGGCTCGGAAAATATACTGGTATAGGCTTGTCACGCATGCGCACAAGCAACATCTGGCCAAGAAAATTACTTTCCTTCTCGCAAATGAACTGGTTATTTGCTTCGCTTAATTTGCCAAACCTAAATATTTTCGTTTAAGTAATACATTATACAAGTTGTCTATGTGTTGTGTTGTCTTACTTACGTCGCTTATCACGCTCGATCGCTTATAACATTTTGTATTTATCGATAATTTACACATTTGTCATAAAAAAGTAAGACTTTAGTGCGCAGTTCATGTTACTACTTATACGTTGGGCTACAAAATGCAACAATACAGTACTCGGTAGTAAACATTATACATTGAGGTATAGAAAAACTGTTGGCAAGCTTGCATTCGTCTATGAAGAAATCTACGATTATTCGAAGCTAAAACTACGATTATTTCTATCTCGTGAATGTATTATATATACTGCCAAATACTGTACCAGAATGTCATCACATTTACTTAAAATAAATTTGACAAAATGTACATTTGAATCGAACAGATTTATTGGCAAGTAAACGAGAAATTGCTATGGAACCGCAAAATTTGTGTCGCTCTGAGCCAACTCGCTGCAACATATATCAATAATGTCTTCCGCAAAATAGACTCGACGATATCGCATACATTCCTGCTTATGATTAAAGGATGTCAGAAAACGCTTTATTTTACTAGCAATGTAAAGTATCCATGTAGAATTCACGGTTCGTTACGTCCTACGTTCATTTTAGTTTAAGCAATAACAGTTCTTGTTGCGTTGAGGTAAAATATATTTTTAAGTGTTGATGGTGAGGAGGTTGCGCGTCCGAGGCGCGGGGTAACATTTCACAGCGGAATAGGCTTCCGCGGGGAGGCTGCAGTAGACGTTACATCATCAATCTTGGCAAGTCGGTCGTGAGGGTTTTTCCTCGATCGCCGGACCGTTGACATTTATTTTGGTGCTGTTACACGCACTCGGTACCCGCTGGACGCGCAGTTAAAATAAACTTTTTCATTTTTCTTTTTACATTTGATGGTGTATAAAAATACTATATGAAAATATGCTACGGCCAATTGGAGCGGACCATAAATGAAAAAAAACGTTGCAAAAAACGGGAAAAATTTAAGTATTTCTTTAGAGAGCTTCCGTTGCGTATACTGCGCAAAGGGTTAAGTCATTCAACAAACATTTATGACGGATTAATTCCCTTAAAAAGTTATAAAAATATAAACACAAAGCTTCTGCCGCATTTGTCTGAACGTAATTAACTCAAAAACTACCCAACAGATTTCGATGAAATTTTATATGGAGATAGTTTAAGTCCTTAGGAAGGACATAAACACTTTTTATCCCAGGAAAATATATAGCGTGGCTTTTATCAAGGTTTTTTTTTCATGCGAGCAGAGTCTCGAGCAAAAATTATTTGAAATAAGTAGCTTGATCAAAAACCAATAATTACGACTTATACTGTACCAAACTTTTTCGCAAAGGATTCGTATTTCATATCAATGATCGATAAGGGATCCATTTGCAATCGGACATTGATTAAGGCAGCAAGGCAAGTGCTTCCAGAACGACCTAATTCGTGGTTGTTTGTACATTTCTCACGGTCACTTGTCTTATAGATCGCTTAATGAGAGCATCAGTTCGCCTCTCGTAGCGATGCATTTACCAAACCAAATCTTGAATTTTGTTATTCAAGTCTTCAGCTAAGATATACGATATCACAACAAACATTACAAACTAATATAAGATTTGAGGGCCCTGTCTGTAGGGGCATATGCGTATTTTTACAAATCCGGCGTTCTATTTGAAAGGTAGGTTCGATAGCCGTATAGGTTAAAAAATCAAAGATCCCCTATTTACCTATATGGGTATCAAGAATATGCTTCGATTAGGAATTCCCGTAATTGCAAAGAGACGGATATGCCACCATAGACGGAATAGGGACCTCGTTAGTGCAAAATTAATTTCACTTCTGCTTATCCTTTGAAAAGAAAAAAGCCGTGTCATTTGTTAATTATTGTAAGATTACTAAACACCTTGTGATTATTTAATACAATCTTAAATACTATAGTTATTTATTTAGGTAAACTCGAGTAGTGTAGACACAACACATAAGCCTGAGTCATGTGGCTAAAACAATCGAATTGTATTGAGTGATCTACGACTGAATTGTTTTGAAATAATACTCGAACCTCCTTAATTAACACGAAGTGCAAGGGCAGTCTCTTACTAGTTAACGTTCTTAAAGCCCTATGGATGCGATTATGACGAAATTAAATGTTAAAATTTAAATCGATTTGACATTTAAATCGATAGTTAAAGACTTTTACAATCGTTATATGTTGACTACCGCCTCAGGTACATTATGGTTCCGCCGTCGTAGGTCAGCTAAGCGAGTTACCGACGCCGAGAGCTAAGTGCGCGCTAAGTAATTGCCGCGAGACACTTCATCGCATCTTAATGTCGTTTGCCAGAGACGCCTGCTACCTGCTAGGAGCCCGGCGAGCTAAATTTATTGAAAAGAGGTGTGGAAGAGTGTGAAGTATGAAAGAATACTAGTGTAGATAGATATATAATCTATATATATATATATAAAATGAATCCCTATTTCCGTTGGCCACGTCATCACGCATGGACGGCTGGACCGATTTCACTATGTTTTTGTTGTTGTGTTTGTTATTGTCAGGAGAAGGTTCTAATGAAAGAAAAAATTCAAAAATTGCGCGATAAATTAGAAAATTTAACGAAAATATTAATTTTATATAACTGTCAATTGTTTAAAATAACTGTCAGCGATTGACAGAATGCGCGCTACAAATTCATAGTTAAGACGGGGGACAACGTCTGTCGGGTCAGCTATTTAATTATAAGTATAGATTAGGCATTTCTCGCAGCGCCCTCCGTGAAAACGCCTTATTTGCACTTCCGCCGTATTCCTTTACTGTTTAAAAATAATAAATAAATAAAATAAAATCTTTATTTGAACCATATTTAAAACTACAGTAACAAAAGTGAACGGTAATAGCTGCTGTAGTTAAAACTGTGTTACAGCTATCAACGCCCTTCCTTCGGAAAAACTTGGGCTACACGAAACAGAAATTTAAAATATAATAATCAAATAAAGATTTTAAATTAAACTATACAAAAACAAAACAAAAAATAGTCAATATTGTTTAAAAATAGTCTGTAATTATGCCTACAATACGGTTTATTATGCCAAATCTACTTCCATCCAGTAGTTTCTTTATTTTTAACAAGAATTCATACATCTACACTAACTTTCGTATTTAGTAAGTAATAATGTTCTAAAAGCCAAAAAGTCCGTGTTACAAAGGAAACCAAATATAAACTTGTAATGCAATACAGGGCATTATTGCAAGAAATTTACGTGTCCTTTGGAGACGTTCGGTTCCTTAAGTATCAGTCGACCTTCGCCGCAACTCATTTGCAGTGTTAGAGTGGGGCTTTATTCTCTATACTGCCATGCTAAGCGTAAAAGCGGTATGTCAGGGAAACCTTATTTCGAGATAATCGAAGTTTTGCAAATATAGTTTTATATGTAAAACTGAGATCTTTTAGGGTTTTATTTAAAGTTCTAAACAAGATACCGTTGTTTTGGTAAATTCATTGGATGGGTATTTCATTAAGCTATCTGACGACATAAAAATCAAGATTTTGTTTTATTTTGAGATACAGCTTTTGAGCTTAGCACGGCAGTATAATAGTGTAATCTCGTATCACGGCTGTGTTACGTTATCTTCGTGAAACTAGCGTGGAATGGTATTTTGTATGCCAATTTGCGTTACGCACTAAAAATAACGAGTGGCATAGACCAGGGGTGGCCAACTTGGTAAGACCCAAGATCTACTTTTCACTGATGATACTCTGTGCAATCTACCAAGCTACATACACCTTGAAATCTTAAATGAAACAACATAGTTCAGTACACAATTTATTATTATTTTGATTAAAAAACCCCTGGCATAGAGGATAATAAGTAAATAAATATAAGGCCCTTAATTGTGCAATCGCTTGCATGTTTTTGCCATAAATCGAAAAAAGTTACCACAAACACAAAGCTATATTGTTAGTGTAAAATGATATGACTGTTTTTTTATGAATGGCTATTTGCCTCACCTACCCAGGGAAATCAAGTTGTTAATTGTTGAAGCAAGGGGATTTTGGATAGAGCTGAATGTATGTAGACGTATACTCTTAAAGGCAAAACTATAAAGTAGATAAAGGCTAAAACATGTCTTGTGCCAACCCTATATTGGAAAGGATTAACGACAGGTGGAAAAAGAAGATTTCCTTTAAAACACTTTGCATCAGATAAAGAAAAAGACTTAGAGGCTGGAATAATTGATAAAAATTGCACATTATTGTACGAAACTGAAAATCACGTTTGCAACAAGCAAAGCGAGATTCAAGATTTTGAGTCATAATTACTAACTTTATCTTGCGATCAGACATATGATTATATTGTTATTTGTGAAAAAAAAATCATAACTCATACTTACACATCACTTTATTATACTTTACAAATACGCAATAAGTATATTTAGAGTCTACAGAGACGAAGTGCCATAGGAATTTTTACCTAGTCAACCTAAGGTGATGCAAAAAATGTTTGTCTCAGTTATACTTATGGTTATATCTAAAAATAAAACCTTTAGTATACATTTAGAGTCCTCTTTCGTATAACTGAAACTGACCAATGACGAAATCAACTTGAAATTGGACTGTAACGATCGCGAATTTAGCGCGACATAAAATATATTCGCGTGCAATAAAAATATAATTTGTGGGCATAAAGTGGAGGGCGAGCGGCTCAGCATCCATCAGAGTGCAGGTGAGCCCCTCCACCCACGGGCTTTATTGTCACATATAAAATATTTTAGTGCCGCGCCATCATTGATTACCGCACGTGAATTATTGCTCACCGCTCGGGTAATTGTTTGGGCTCATGAAAAACCCCAATTATTGTTTTACCATATCAGCTATGAAGGATATTAAATTTATTTCTTTGCATATTTGGTG
>NW_023593154.1:0-26108 GCF_014839805.1 Manduca sexta
TGAATGGGTACATTTATATTTGTTTAGGGTAACATTTGTTAATATGTAATTTAATTTGTTTTTGTGGCAACACGCCTCCACTTCCTTCTTCCTGTCACGGGCTGCCGGCGAGCAGCCACAATAATGTAGTTCTTTAAGTTTATGTTTAAGATATCAAATTAAATAACAGTGATCCGTCATAGTGGTTTTATTAACATGGTAGCAGAGCGTGGTTGCCTGCAAATACAAAGAAGAAAAGAAGATATTTTCGCAAATAAAGTGGAAACGTGCTATATATGCAATAAGCAAAAATGGCGTTTACTAAATGCAATGACGCAGTTATTCCAATATTCGACGGATCGGATTATAGTAGCTGGAAAATACGTATACTTAAGTTTTTGGAGTTTAAGAAATGTAAAGAAGCTGCCATACGAATCAAAAATGATTCGGATGATGTTGCAAAGTGGGAAGAGATGGATATCCAGGCAACGAACTACATTTATAGTGCAATAAGCAACAAGCAACTCGAATATATATGCGACTTAGATTCCGCATGCAAAATATTGGCAAAATTTGATGAAATGTACTTGCAGAAATCATCGGCACTACAGATTATATGTCGCAACAATGTAGAAGCAATAAAATTATCGAACTATTCGCAAGTAAAGTGTATTTTTTGACGACTTTGAGAAATCAATAAATCAGTTAAAACAAGCCGGCGCGACGGTAAGTGAACAAGAAAAATTAAATTATATGTTAAAGGCCTTACCTCGTAATTACAGTCATATTGGAGATCTAATAGACGTTTTACCAGAAAAAGACAGAACTGTAGATTATTTGAAAAGTAAAATTATGTTAAAATCATTGGATAAAGAACCTGAAAAATGTAATGAACCATCACGCGACAACTCAAATGTTTTTAAAGCTCACACTAGTAGTTCTGCATCACCTAATAAAAACTTTAAATGTTTTACCTGTGGAAAACCTGGCCACATGCAAAGAGATTGTCGACACAGAAATGTTAACAGTGGTAGAGGAAATGGATTTATTAGATTTAATAATAATCGTGGACATCAACGTGGATCATATTATAATTCAAGAAATATTAGAGGAAGAACTTATAATAATAAATCAGTAATGAGAGTGGTGGTAATAATTTCCTTGCAACTATTGAGAATAATAATGTTTCAACTTCAAGTAAAATATATAATGATTGAGCAGCCTTAACTTGGTTATTAGATGAGTGGTTGTACAGATCATATAATTAATACTGATGAGTACTATCATTCATGTGAAATATTACAACAACCTATTAAAGTAAAAGTTAGTGATGGAAGAATATTAGAAGCTACAAAGGTCGGAAAATACAAACTTATTTTATGGTCTATGGAAAAAAGTCTGAAGTTGTTTTGAACAATGTTTTCTATGTCAAAGAGATGAAAGCAAATTTATTGAGCTATTCAAAGATTACAGACAATCATAAAATTGTTTCCAGGGGCGACAATCAAAAATATATAACGTCTATGGAACTATTATAGCTATAGCAGTGAAAGAAGATAGACTGTATAAATTAAAAGGTTATATAAATGCAAGTACATTACATGCTAATTTAGTGAAGAAATCAAGTATGACGGTGAAGGGAGAAATTACATAGGATGCTTGGTCATATAAACTTTAACAATTTGAATACTATGTGTACAAGTGAATTATTGAAAGGATTACCAAAGGAGATTGAATGTAAGTACATGAAATGTGCTATATGTATTGAAAATAAAATGCATAACTTGCCATTTAAAAATAATAGAAAACGAGCACAGGATATATTAGAAATTGTACACACAGATTTAAATGGGCCACACAGAACTACAGGTTTTAATGGTGAAAAATATTTCTTAAGTTTTATAGATGACTATAGTAAGTTGGCAAAAGTTTATTGTATTCCGTCAAAAGATAAAGTATATAATTGTTTAATGCAGTATGTTAATGAGATACAAAATTTAACTGGGAAAAATATTAAAAATTGAGATGTGAGTAATGGGAAGGGAATACGATTAATAAAAGAGTGTTTGACTTTGCAAGATCAAAGGGAATTATGATTAAATCTTGTCCGCCATATGTGCATGAATTAAATGGCACAGCAGAGAGGTTCAATAGATCAATAATGGATATGTCAAGATGTCTATTGGCAGAGGCAAAAGTGCATAAAAGATTTTGGCCTGAAGTGGTTATGGCGACAGCTTATTTAAAGACTTGAACATTAACAAATGGCACTAGAGAAAGGAAGAGCGCCTTATGAGATATTTTTCAAACAAAGGCCAAGCATTGAAAATTTAAGGATATATATGGAAGTAAAAGTATTTGTTAGAACACCAGAGGAAAAGAAAATGTAAAAATGGGACAGGAAAGCCGAGCTTGGCATACTAATGGGCTATACAGATGTTGGATATAGAGTATTAATAAACAATAGAATAGTTGTAGCAAGACATTGTGATATAATTGAAGATGATGTAATGTGTATTGGTCTCGATGATAATAGAGAGAAAAATGATAAAAGTAATGGCCAGCCGAATAAATTGGAAGAGAAAATTATAGAAGAGAAGAAAGAGACTAATGCAGAAGAAAATAATGAGAAAATTAATGAAGATTTGAATGCTGAAACAAATGAAAGTTATGATGATAATAAAGTAATTGAAACAAGAAATCGGCGTAAAATCAAGCCACCAACTCGGTTTGATGAAGAATTTGGTTATTATTGTATAACTGTTAACTATTGTGATGCTATGATTCCAGATAATTTTCAGGAGGCAATAACTAGCGATGAAGCAAAAGAATGGACTGAGGCTATGAATCGTGAGATGAACAGTTTGGCAAAAATGAGACCTGGAGACTTGTAAGTAAACCAGCAGACAAACAGCCTTTAGATGTGAAATGGATATACAGAAAGAAAGCCGAAAATAAATTTAAAGCTAGGTTAGTAGTAAGAGGTTTTCAACAAAAGATTTTATTGATGATATATATTCACCCGTTGCTAAAATGCAAACTTTAAAATTGTTATTGTCTTATTGTTGTCAAAATAATCTTAATATACATCAGATGGATGTTGAAACTGCTTTTAAATGGTAAAATTTTATCTGAAGTTTATGTAAACCAGCCAATTGGTTATGATGATGGCACTGATAGAGTTTATAAATTAAATAAAACATTATATGGTTTAAAAAGAAAGCCCTCGGGGCTTGGTATGAATGTGTCAATAAGTTTTTAACTAGTCTTGGATTTCCAGAGTAAATATGACTTTTGTTTATATTTTAAATTGGATACTAATGTGAGTGTATACATTTTGTTATATGTTGATGATTTGTTAATATGTTGTAAAGATGAAAAGGTAATGAGTAATATTAAAACAAACTGTTAAGTAAATTTACTATGAAGGATATGGGTAAAGTTAAAAGAATACATTGGAATACATATTGATTATGATTATAAAAGAATAAGACCATGACACTGAGTCAGGAATCATATATAGAATCATTAGCTAAGCGTTATAATATAATAAATACAAAGTTATATACTACACCAATGGAAGTAAATCTTAAACTAGAAAACTGTAATATAAATGAGAATGTAAAATATAGAAATTTAATTGGAGCACTTTTATATATTAGTTCAGGTACAAGACCAGATATATCGTTCAGTGTTAATTATTTGAGTAGATTCCAAAATTGCTATAATGAGACACATTTTAAATATGCTTTTTAGAGTACTTAAATATCTTTACTTAACAAAACATATAAAATTAATTTATAACATGAATATAAATTCTGATATGTTAGATTGTTATGTAGATGCAGATTTTGCAGGAGATATTGTCAGTAGGAAATCAACAACAGGATTTGTAATTAGACTGTTTGGGAATGTAATATTTTGGAAATCAAAGAAACAAAATTGTGTAACAAAGTCATCTACATTTGCTGAATACATTGCGCTGTCAGAAGCTGTTACTGAAATTAAATTTATAGTTTGTTTAATTAATGAGATTTGTCAGAAAGATTGTAAACCTGTAAAATATATGAAGATAATATTGGAGCTCAAATTATTGCTAAATACGGAAATTTCACAAAAATTCAAAACATATTGAAGTTCATTATCATTTTGTTCATGAAAGTGTTAAAATTGGTTTAATTGATGTTATAAAAATTGCATCTGATCAAAATATAGCTGACATTTTAACAAAACCATTGGGAAGTAATAAATTTAATAAATTTAGAGATATGTTAAAGTTGTTGTAAAAGTAATTTATCTTTCAGATGGATATTATGTTGAGATAAACATTGGTTTAAATTGTTTAATTAAAGATGATAATTTTAATATAAAAAAAAAAAAAAATAAAATAAAAAATAAGTTACAATTAATATGTTATACTGAAGGTAATGTTTATAGAGCTATTGTCTTGATATGAGTAGTGTATGATATGATTTAGTTAAAATATAAATGTAAGGAGGCATGTTGAATGGGTACATTTATATTTGTTTAGGGTAACATTTGTTAATATGTAATTTAATTTGTTTTTGTGGCAACACGCCTCCACTTCCTTCTTCCTGTCACGGGCTGCCGGCGAGCAGCCACAATAATGTAGTTCTTTAAGTTTATGTTTAAGATATCAAATTAAATAACAGTGATCCGTCATAGTGGTTTTATTAACAGGAGTAAACTATGTCTCTTAAATCCTAATATACGAGCAAAAAAATAACGAATATTCGGATTTAGCAAAAGTGAAAGCTTGAGGAAATTAGTATAATACAACTGGTTGTATCTCATATAAATGACACAGCCATTTGCCATAAGACGGAAAAACTCGCTTACAAAGAATACGCTTCAGTTCTCATCCTAACGAGATACATGTAAAAAGATAAGTAAACAAATAAGCGAATAATGCGGTTGGAAACGTCGTCGGTTTTTTCGCGAACCAAGGGATGAAAGCGTTTAATAATGAGACGGCTATAAACGCGGCCGTTTCTTTTTATTTTGCCTCCTCGGCCTTTGTCTCGAGCTTTGTATTAACCATATTATATATATGTTTAATGCAAAACTCGAGACGCGGCCATTTTCACGTTGTTTTGCCTGAAATCGACTCAGGCAGGAAATTTAAAGATAAAATACCTTTCTTTATCTGACAGAAAGTTGGCGAGCTATTTTTCAGCCGGAATTTTTGTAAGAGGTCGTTCCATATCGTTAAATTGAAAATATATCAACAAGTTCCTATTTGCATAGGATGGTTTTGTTTCATAATACAAAATACATACTTAGATATATATCTAAATCTAAAAAGTTAGGTACGGTCGGAGATGATACAGTAATTATCTATTTACCTTTCAATACTAGGTATTCTATAAAACTGAAGAGTTGTTTGAACGTGGTAATCTCAGGAACAACGGATTCGAATCGAAAATTCTTTTAGTGTCGTGTAGCCCATTTATTGAAGAAGGTTATAATAGGCTATATATCATCACGCTATAACCAACAGGAGCGGAGCATCAATGAAAAATGTTGAAAAACGAGGAAAAAATATTTCTATTGAGAAATTCTGTTGCGTGCACTGCATAAACGGTTACAATTACGCAACAATCATATATGACGAAATCGTTCCTCTTATAAAATTCAAAAAAATATATTTAAAAAAATAAAGTCCCCCGCCGCATCTAACTGTCGTATGAACAAGATAAACTCAAAAACTACGCAACTGATATCGATAAAATTTGGTATGGAGATAGTTTGAGACTCTGGGAAGGATTATAAGCTACCTTCTATACAATCGGGACAATATACAGCGGAACTTTTATGCCGGAAAAATTAACATGCGGGCGTAGCCGCGAGCAAAATGTATCAAAAGATATTACAATTTAATTGCAACAATAGAAAGTCTACCACGTTAATAATAGATGGTTCACGGACCAATAAATAACAAAGCCTCGCCATAGGCACGGCAACTTAGACCGCACCCTTACCCGACAAACCGTTAGCTACTAATTAAAATAGTAACCGTTAGCTACTAAGACTATTTAACAAATAGTGTTAGAAACCTCCACACGTATTGCTCGCCCTGGGAATGAAAAGTAGCATCTCCCAAGCTATCCCCAGTTCCTATCAGTCAGGATGGGAAATGTTCGCGGACACTTCTAAGCCTCAATGTGTTTTAAAACCACGAAATACGGGCACTGCATTATGTAGTACAATGGCTAGGCGCGGGTAATGTCACCCGACTTCATTTGTACTGTGTATCAATACTTTAGTTCGAATGAGCACAAATGTACAGTGTTAGAACATTTACCTAATCACTTAAAAATGTTTTTCTCAAGCCCTACCTACATAATCAACAATAACATGCAAGTTACAATATCTATTATCAATGATGACATACGGCATTGAGAAGTGACCTCTGACCATGGGCCGCCCAAGACTACTCATGGACACACATCAATCTAAAGAGCAATGAGCAGGATACACAGTTTGCAGGACTGACGACATGAGACAAAAAAGTTCCCGAGTGGAGACCACGTCCCGTGAAGCCTAGCGTTGGACATCCATTCGCGAGGTAGACAAACGACTTGATAAAGATTGCAGGAAAACGCTGGAGGTAGGCCAGAAATTAAAGAAATGTTTGGGGAGACCTACGTTCAGTAGTGCACCTCATATGGCATTGGCTGATGATGATGAAGCTATTGAATTATCTAGTAAGTATTAGATAATAATAATTGTTACAATTTATAATGTTTGTTTTAAAGTATTTATTTATCTTTTACAATACTTAGCACTAAAAATGTACATGTTTTTAGTCTTAAGAATATATCTTTGAGAAATGTCTCCTTTTTATACTGTAACTTTACAATAAATATCTTTAGCTAGCAAAAATTTATATATACATTAGTTAGTTGTAATACAACATAATTACACTTATCATTATCTAGTTAAAACTTATTTTACTTTTATCTCACTATTAAAGACTATACAAATGCATAATTTTATATGCATAAACATCACAACATACAATAACCAGTCTTTATCTGTTCTAAAAATTAACTCAAAACCAACTTGGCGAAAGCTTTCTGATTTTGTCAATCACTGTGTATTTTCATTGGGTCGGTGAACTGAGCAGTCAGTATGTAGAATAATGCAGGAGCGGGGACCAGAGATAAGTACCACAACTCTCTGAAGCCAGTCAGAGACAATATTCCATAGGCATGAACAAGCCAGTGGCCGACCAGTATGATCAAGTTCCTTGAATTAGTGATTGAGGATAACAGCAAAGCGGGTGCAGATTGTTCAATTTTGATGGAGAAATGTGATGCTGATGTCATCATTGATATTATTATTACTATGTATGGAAATGAGCAATCTGAAAAATAAACATATTTGTATGAGATTTGTAATCTTGGAAGATTTAATTTAGAAACTAAATGAGTTTAGTAAGTAAATCAGTAAATAAAGATTATATTTGTTTAGACTATGGGAATAAACTAACAATAGAAAAATTTTAAAATCCTCAGAATCAATTTATATCATTGTACAAATCTGGATGTATTGTAAAAATCTGGATCATGGATTGATTCTAATTATGCTTTTCATAAATTATGAAAAATCTATTATAATTATAAAACTATCATTTGTATCGAATACTTACAAATCAAACCAGCTGCAACAGTGTGTATAAGTACTAGTATGGGATAAAAATACAGAGCACAGGAAATTGCCTTTTTCCTGGATTACATGAATTCCAAGTGAGGACCCAGGGTCTTAGTGTTATTGTCATCAACAAACTGAATGCGTAAATCAACAGCACTATTGTGTATCTGGAAAAAGATATTAATAATCTGAATGCTATTCAATTCAAACGTGACTACCTTTGTGGTATAGTCATATAGTGCATGCGGTACAACACTTTCAAGGTTCCAGGTTAGACAAAGTGATATCAGGTCTTTTTTGTTCTATCAGCCTAGAGTCTAACATGTACCCAATATAACGATAAGCTCACCTATCACATCATGGAACACACAGGCGAAGTGGGTGGCCTGCTTGCACCTCTGCCTATGCTTTTAGGGATACAGGTGTGTTGTGTTTGTTGTTTGTTTATTATTCACTTAAATATCAGCAAAATTTTATTAATATTTGCCTTATGACTACCCTCACAGAACATACCACAAAGCATTAAATAAAACACATTACACATACATATGTTTTGGTAATGCCTTTATAATATAATCAATAAAGTCTAGATATTTAAAGATTATAGACTAACCCTATAATTGAATTTATTTATATTGACAGTTGGCAGACTAATTGACTCAAATGTAATGTTTTCAGAATTTGAAACCTTTTGAACACAGTTTAATAAGAAAAATTGCTAAGTCAATAAGCCTGCCAACTGCCAATATAAAGCAGACCTAATACTTACAATGGATAAACAGCTTCTTGTGTGCAATGTAAAGTCTCCTTATAATCTGGCTGTGGGTTGTGGAGTAGAGTGTACCAGTCCGACAATGCCTTCGGTGAGCACACATGTAATGCAATGCTTCCTGTAGGCGGCAACACTAAGAGAGCGGCCAGGGTTCCTGACACGACTTCCACAAATGCACAGGCGTGTTGGATTAACATGCCCTCTTTACTGTAAACAGAATATATTTATTAGTTACATTGCAATAAGAAATATAAATAAAATATAATTAGTAAAGATGATATTATAGAAATATAACTAAGTAGTAGTACATATTCCCCTAATAAGAATATTGTAAATAATAAATTTAACTTACGCTTTTCCTACAGTAACCATGTCAATGAAGAACCAATGCAACACCATAGGCAGGAGTACCATGAAACCTAAGTACTGCCAGTCGTAGAGGTAGGCTCATCAATGCATGGCATACAATAACTGGAGCTATTTGTCCTATAGCCTCGAGGGCATGCACCACAATCGCTCCATATGCCGTCCTCCAGCTCCGTACGCCCGCAATACAACCCCGGACACGATCTAACTGCAGCCATTTTAAGTTTTTGCAATTAAGTTTTCAATTCACTTTAACACTAATCATTTTTTTTCAATGACATAGGTAAATACGAAACCAAACATTGATGCACAGGTTGACACTTGACTGCGCTTGACACAATGACACTGACAAGTTGACATTTCTAAAGTCGAATTTTAATTCATTTCACGCATAATAACATATGAATGAATGAAACACTTTATTGTATAGGTACACCAAATACAGAAAAATAAATACAATTATTACATTTGCACCAATAGGCGGTCTTATCGCTAAAAAGCGATCTCTTCGAGGCAACCTGATCAACAATGATGATCTTTGAAATACAAAAACTACTTGGTATTGAAGGACTGTTATTGATTTTTTGGGAAAAATAATTATCATATTTTAGTCAAATACAATGATTAAAATCTATTTTTACTACCTATTATAAAACAAAGTTTCCTTGCCGTGTCTTTCCTTCTAAAACAACATAAAACTACCGAACGACTTCTATTACGGTTTTCACCAAAGAATGCAATGATTCATGAGGAATGTTTACGTATATAACAGGGTACTTTCCAAAATATTTTCCTTTAAGTAAGTATATGTTTGACTTAGTTTGTTGCTTGAATGAGCTTGAATTTGAATATTCTTTTCGGCTAGATACTAGATGACCTTTTTGAACTTTTAAAAAAAATGGAAAAGTTTCTCAATTCGACGTGTAGGTATCAAGGCAGGTATATCAGAACAATAGTTATTGTTCTGAGGTAGGTATATATTTAGTACATATTTTTTTTTTAAATTTGTTACCTCAGAACTTAGTCATTTTCCCCTTCTCACCTTTCCCTTCAGGGGTAGGTAAAGATTATTGGGATATAAGTACTTAAGTATATTTATTTTATTAATTTATTTAATTATATGGAGTGTATGAATAACAATAATAATAAATTATTTTGATCGACAGTAAGACGGTGAGCCCGTGGGCTCACCGTGCCCGTGGGCCATGCTCGCGCACGCGTCCTCCCTAAACACAGTCGGCTCAGCACCACAGCTTGGCACTGTGGGAACGCCAGCCTCGGATCTTGAATTTTTTGGAGGCGGGGCAAAATCTGGACAGTGCCGCCCCCGACCACCTATATTTTTACTTTTGTCATGATCATCATAATCATTTCGCGCCCCGCGGGAAATAATTTATATGTGTAATGTACTGGATGTCTCAGTAGTCAAAGTTGCCTTAATTATGAGTTGAGTATTCGTCTGCCAAGTTTGAATTTGCCGCCCTCTAAATTCGCCGCCCGGGGCACGAGCCCTTGCTTGCCCCCCCCCCCCCCCCCCCTAGATCCGGGGCTGGGGAACGCGGTACGGTATAGGTGTCCGCGGGATCGGCGAGTTTTGTGCCGGAGAAACGTTTTTACTTATAAGACGCGCTATAAGGTATAAATCCTAAGCGCGACAGTGATACCGTGTCCCCAATGCAACTACGCAATCGGGACAATCTATTTCTTACTAATGCAAAACAGCAAAAAGAACATTTTATCAAAAAATAATCTGCCTTCAAAAGCCATTAAGAACTAAAAAATATTTAACATTACCATAACCACTATAATATAGGTTCTATAAAATCACTAGAATTAGGCACCGAATCCAAAATTGGTAACCACTAACCAGTATTTAAACATATAGGATGTCGCCAAGACTGGTGGAAACGTCGGATAAATCAAGCTGACTGAGAGTTTTCATCGAAAATAAATATTTTCTTTGGACTTATGCCTTCGAGATATAACAAAATAATATAGGATGGGATTTTTCCTTTTTTATGTCTATAGAAAAGTTCGCAATGACGCAATAATGTTTATATTTTTAAGGGTAGCTTACTATCCTCAAGAAATAATATGTACCTGCATATAATATGCTATAAAAAAGAGTATTGTCTCTATGGTAGGCAGGGGATTGTCTGTGTCCCTGGCATCACCGAGTCCATGAGCTGCGGTGGCCGCTTACCGTCCGGTGGGCCGCTTGCTCGTCTGTCTATACTGGCAAATAAAAAAATAAGAAAATTCTATTACCAAGGTGAAGCTGGGGCGGATTACTAGTATCTACATATATTATGATTGCCATAGTAACCCTGTCTACCTGTATGTCTGTTACCCTTTCAAAGCTGAACCCCTAAATCGGTATTTTTTTCCTGATGATTCACTACATTAATGTATATTTTCACATAATTATTGCAATAGTAATATCATCTGTGTCAAACAGATAGAGTGTCGGAGGCGGGGAAAATTCTGCGATTTGATACGTAGCTCATCCCCCTCCCTTAAATCGCTATCGATGAAATTTGGAATGGAGAGTTTGAGTCCCTGGGAAAGTCATACACAGGCCACTCTTATCCTGCTATAAAAAGCTAGTTTATAAATAATAAACAAAGAGAACATTATTATAAATTTATTAATGAGATATCAAAAAGTATGAATTACATGTACAATTAAATAAAGTACAACATATAAATTACGACAAATTATAATTCTTTAAATTTTACAGATGATACTATGCCCCTCTCGAGGATGTAACGTTTTCGTAAACGGCTCACAATATAACGCACGATACAGAAGGTCAAGTAGATAGTAAATAAAACACCAGCAAGAAGGTAACTAAGAAGGTCCAGCATGTAATATTTGACAAAAGTCGCGCCAACAGCTGCTGAGCGAAGATGTTGAGCTCCTCCATTTCTAAGGACATATTCCGTCCACCAAACTGCGAGTTCAGGCCCTGATATGACGTCATCTACCACCATGTCTTTCAGTTTTACAATAGCTTTCTTGTATCTGAAATACAATAATGGTTACGTAAAACAGGTGGTTTTTATTTTTATATTTACATTGTACATAGAACAATAACGATAGCTAAAGTTTGTTGATTTGCCGGGTATGCCTTGGATAGACTGATGTAAATTTTAATATTATTATAACGAATAGATATAGTAATAGAAGTAAATTTATTTTCCAAAATAACTCTTCTTATAAGAATTATCAACGATGTCCACACTAGGCTATACCTGCATCGACATCAAAAATATAGTTTAAAAAGACAAATTTTGTATCTTACTTGTTGTCAGAAGCTACAGCCGTTATTATGGTTTTCAGAGTTTCCTTATCCATGTCATACGGGTTTACAATTTCACCTACTCCATATTTTATATATTCTCCAATAAATGTCTTTCTAGACTTTACAAATGGTAAACCTATGATTGGTACTTCGTAAAAGAGAGCTTCTTCTAGCGACCGTTGACCACCGTGTGTTATAAATGCCTTTACATTTCGATGAGCTACAAAAAATATATATTTATTATTTTAAAGATCTAGGTATCTGTTACATATATACTTAGGTTTATAATCAGTCAACCACATAATAATTACGTCATACAAAATTTAATAATAGCAATAGCAGTTACCAATTTAATAATAGTAGTGTTACATACCATATTTAAATAATCTAAGTAAACAAAATTAGTTAACTAATTTATCAAGTCTTCTATTTTACCTAATATTTGTTGCTGTGGGAACCATGCTTGCGTAACAACATTATTTGACTTGTTGACCATAGTCGTATTACCGATTTTCCATAAAACGGTAAAAGGTAGCTCCTTAAAAGCATCTGCGAATATCTGCAGTATTCGCGGCGAAAGTTGTTCTGCATCTTGTATAGCTCCCACGCTAAAGTACACTACACCTTTTATTTGCGAGTCCAGGAAAGCTTGAACATTCTAAAAGGAATAAGAAATAATTTAAAATATTTAGTTTCTGTAACCCAATAAGAACTTATGTAATATAAAAACAGACATTATACCTGTGGCAAACTTATATCTGGTGTTATATGCATGCGGTCAACAAAAGTAATAGCCGGAACAACTGGTCTATTACCAATTAATAAAGGATTACTGGCAATAAATAGCAAATCTATATCATATTCTACTTGCTGTAAGTCTCTTTTCAGTCCAAAGATTTTCTTAGCCGCTAACTCGCTAAGCGGTAAGTAATTGTTATAAAATTCATTCTTGGTCTGGATATGTCGATAAAATTCAATCACTTTTTGCCAGCGACTCAAGTTTCCATAATTAAGCGTATTAACGTCTGGATATAAAATCGGGTGAATTGGATTGCCCTTTGCTTCGTACTGGTGTATTTTTCCATTCGATGTGGTAATAGAAATGTGTGGTACCTTGTACTTATCTGCCACAGCGTATAGAAGTGGCACATCAGCTTCAGTTATAACCAGGTCAAATTTGATGTTAGGATTAATAAACAATGCAGTCATCTGCTTAGACTTCAACTGGGCAATGGCAATTTTAAGAGATAGTTCGTTCATAGCCCTTAATTGTGGGTAATAGTCATCAGTATTAGTTAACAATTTCTTGTACTCATCCCAAAAGGGTGCCGATTCTTGTCCTACATCAAGTTCCACGATATTTTCCGTATCCGGGTACATAAACTGACCTGGATAAGGTGTCATAACAACCAAGGAGTGGCCACTTTGCGCGAGCAACGAGACATATCCCCTGAACACCAAATGATCTGAATAAGATAAAGACGAAAACAATGCAAGTATCGACGCTCCGTCAACCACACAGCTTAAAGATATGAGTAAAAACACTAAACAAAATCTATTTGATCCCATAATGGAATCATATAAAAGCAAGCACCACTTTTCGAGTCTACGCAAAACTGAGTTGAATTCATAAAAGAAAACGACGACAGGTACTTATAGCGTAACTGAGGATTAACAGCAGCTGGGTAAACTATGCAAATGTAAATAATGTTAACGTGTAAAACAATATTATGAACTTATGAATATCATTTTTAAATCTATATTTGGGATAATCAGATAAAATTATTCTATAGAGTTTCGAATAAATACAGTACCTATATATCTAAATAAAACCTTTCCAAAGTGGGAGGCGGTCTCTCCTAGACAGCGGTGAAAACACGTTAATGTAAATTTTGTCAATCAATTTCTATCCCTTGAGAACAGCACTTTTCTCGATGAAAGGTATCATATTGTATTCTATACCCCTGACAACGTACGTATTAGTAAAATTTTATATCATCAATTTGAGTAGTAAAGACGTGAAGGCGTAATAAATAAAATCATTTTTATAATAGTTATTAGCGTAGGTACTACTTGGTGAGCCCGCTAAATTCCTCTTCCTGCATTGAATAGAGGGGCAGGCAGAATCATTTTAATTTTAGACAGCAGAGTGTTGTGACAAAGAATACTCTAGGAACCCCTAGGATAGATCAACCTTTTCAAACAATGTGGCGTAATAGTTAGATACTATACGAAGTTAGCTAAAAGTAAGTTTCAGCCAATATGCCCCGGCCCTAAATTACTGTGTAGTTATTATTCATTTATTATGTTTGAGTTAAGATTCTTAGATTAAGTGGAATGACCAACCAGATGCAGACATTCTAGTCTCGGTTTTGGTTCCAATACAGCTCCTATATACTTTTCAGCGCTACGTTTGATGCATACCCCAACGATGAAGGAAAACATTGATGTAATATTGAGTCTTAAATCATGCTAGGAAAGATTATTAAATACAGGGTTATCATTACTACGAAGGCAAGTAATAATAATATTCAAAAACATTGGAAGAGAGACAGTTTATATCGGACTTCGCAATCACCCAATTACTTAATTAAAATAATATCTGCCATCAGTATCGAGGGAGATATAAAGAGAACCCTATTTATAATTCATAATAAAAAGTTATAAAAATATAATGTATGTAGTACGTATAGGTATATTGATATATCAGCGAACCGATGTATGAACACAGTTCATAATTATATTCTTTTATGGATAACAACCATAGTTACCATGGCAACGAGTTCATGACGACATCGAATAGTCAAAGTTGACGAATCTGTAAAATGATCTGGAATATAAATAAAATTTAAACATTACGTTTTTATTGAATATACTTAGTGATATTCTCGAGTAAAAAATATTAAAAATACATTGGGCGAAGTTAATTAGCAATGGACAACGACGTCAGTAACTACACAGTCGAAGGGCGTATCGGAGAGGGTGCCCATGGCTTAGTATTTAAAGCGAGACATAATCCTACAGGACGTGAAGTGGCACTTAAAAAGATCCTTATAAAGAACTTGGAAGATGGCATTCCAGTAAATGTAATGAGGGAGATAAAGGCTCTGCAGTTGCTTCGTTGTAAATACGTAAGTTTCTAATTATATATTTTATAATGTGAATACTTAGGTTACTTCTACAGATCTTTACTTTAATAGGTGATTTCGTACGCATACCTGTAAAAGTCTAATATGAAAGTACATTCCCAGATAATTACTACTAGTTGCTTCCTATAAGTGAAATAAAATAAGTTAGCATTCAGAATATTTTCGTTAAATAAATTAAATATTTTAACTTAATACAGATAATCAAACTGTACAACATGTTTCCTCGAGGAATGAGCTTGGTGCTAGTGTTGGAGTACATGTCCTCAGGGTTGTGGGAAATGCTGCACCACAATCGGCAAGAACTCACCTTACCACGTGTAAAGACATACGCGCTCATGTTATTGAAGGGGACGCGGTACATGCATGCGCATTACGTTATGCACAGGGTAAGCTCTGAACTCCCTTTTTACGGACCCAGCAGAGACTCCACGTCATTTGATAATGGAGTGGCATTCATATGAACATCGATTGTCGATATTTAATAAGGCTCTTGCTGGTCGACACAATTATGTCGGCCTGTTCAAAACTACCTACTTATTTTTGTAGTCTTCGTCCACATACATTTACTATTTCATGTAAAATGAATGGCAATTAATTTCATGGCGTAATACACGGTTCAAGATATTGCAGAAAGTTTTTAAAACTTTATGTTGGAGGTGTTATAATTTATGATTTAATAATAAATTAATCATCCTACGTCTTTTTCCAATCTAACGCCGAGGTTGAATATTCCGTTTACATAATAGGTACTTACTTAATGTAGTTATTGTGTATTTTCTTTAAAGGACTTGAAACCTGCAAATCTATTGATAAATCACGAGGGGATATTAAAAATCGCTGATTTAGGCCTAGCAAGGCTTTATTGGCCAGAGGGTGGTAGACCGTATTCTCACCAAGTAGCTACACGGTACGGTATATTTCTCTAAAAAATCAATTACTAACTTCTCAGAAGTGTGTTTTATAACATCACAAATAATGCCTACTGCCACCAAAGCTCATTGATATATTTAATAATAATATTTGGTACTCTGCAGATGGTATCGAGCGCCCGAATTATTGTACGGAGCCAGATATTACACAGAAAAGGTAGACTTGTGGTCGGTTGGTTGTATCATAGCCGAAATGATCACTAAGCAGCCACTCTTTGCGGTTAGTATCCAATATTTTAAAGAAGAAGATACTAAGGGCCGTAGATGGTTCGACGTGTCAAAAATTGCTTAACAAAAATGGTATTTTCTTCATGACCAATAAGGTCGCCGTCTTTGTTTATATAAGCTAATTTATTTAAGTAATAATTAAATATTCTCATGTACCTTGACTTATCATAAGTGCAACTATGTTCGCCTACGTGATGAATAAAGCATTTTATTTTATTTAAAAAAAAAAGGGCTGCCTGTAGTCGGTATTAGTTGACAGTCAAGTTATGGGCGAATTAATGTATAAGACAGTTGCCAAAGCGAGTGCATTTTGTTTACCATTTATTTGAGAGCTAGATTATTTATTTGGTCTTGTATTATAAACGATATAACGTTTACTTAGACATCGTGAAACCAACCCTAAGGACAATAATTTATAGGGCGAATCGGATATCGAGCAGTTGGCTATAGTCCTGCAGCATCTCGGCACTCCAACAGAAGAGACGTGGCCTAAACACACAGAGCTACCAGACTTCCATAAAATTACGTTCCCTGATTCGACACCCACGCCTTGGCCAGAACTTCTGCCAGGCGTGGAAATGGACGCGGTCAATCTTGTCAAGTCATTCATTATGTACGATGCTGATGGAAGGATATCAGCAAAAGACGTGAGTTTTTTGTCTTTTTTTCTTATTTTATACAGGACATTTTGTGCGGCGCTTATAAAACATATAATTTTACTAGCATAAAAACTGAATTGAAGATGTCGCAAACCTTAAAATAAGATGCCGTATAAACTTGAAATCTTTTGTAAGTTTTAGATAAGATTCAAAGTCGTTGGTACTGCGTACCTAAGTACATATCGTCGTTGTAGGTGGAGAACTAAATAACTCACAATTCCTAGTTTCGAGATAAACGCGATTAACTGTTTATTTTCGTTATTTTTAAGCATTACTAAAAAACTATAAATATTTTTAATGTTGGTTGTTTTATATATCTTGGGTATTATTATCTATTATATTATGCATTAACAAAAAAAACTGACCTGAAGAATAAAAATATAAAAAAATAAAAACTTCTTATTTATTTTTCCACGACAATGTTTCGTAAGTTTGCTGAAATAAACTAAATAACTCGTATAGTTATTTAGTTTTGCCACACTAGAAACCATATGGTAAAGTAATTATAAGGTTAAATAATTACAATTATAGAGTTTATTAAAGTGAATACCATTAGGATTTTCAATGTCTAAATTAAACAAATCAAGTTGTTTAGTTCTTCTACACACTTGATTAATTTTGTTTACAAACAATAGACTCGAGGAAGAATTAAACAACTCATTTTATTTAATTTCTTTACTATTTATTTCTTCACTTTTAACATAAAAAAAGCTATAATTTCGAAACGGGATAAGATAATGAAATGCTTGTTAGGCCAAAATATGCGCCATGTTTTGGGCAACACAAAAGTGATGAAAGTCCAAAATGTTCTCCACCTACAACAACGATATTATGAATGATTTTAACAGGCCGTAAAACACCAGTGGTTCGTGAACAAGCCTACTCCAGCCACATTAGACGACATGCCGAAACCTAAACCCAAATAAATAATCCATTCGTTGAAATGTATGTATTTTTATTTAATCTGGAATTACATCAATACATTACCAGTTAAGATTAACAATATAACTTGTACTTTTTTATAATAATGATACCATATGATTATTTGAGCCTGAAATATGGTAAACATTGCTTTTTTGCTCTCTATGAATTATCATACAAAAGGAATAGTGCCTCAGCCACGTGTGTCGTTACTTAAAACTAATAAACACTTAAACAAAATAATACCCTAGCGGAAACTATGGTTAGGTTAAAATTTACTAAACAAGAATCAATAATAAGGAATAGATAGTTCCATCATTAGACCAAGGCGTTGGCTGAGACACTTTACAATGCTACAGATGTAAACATTTTTAAAGATATCGCCCATTAGAATACGGAATAATATGGGTTAACCTCGTACCATTCATAAATATATTAAAATGCAGACATTAAATTAAGAGATCAGATTAAAACCAACCCATCCATCAAAAGCCGAATTTTTTAAACATTTGCACACTTTGTCTTTATAAATAAAGTATTCCGAAATAACTATACCACATTGGCATAAGCTCAAAATGTTCCTATTAATACTAAACACTAAAAAACTAGAATATTTACATAATGAAAAATTAGAGCTAACCACAGCCACTGTTACTTATAATAATAACTGTTTAAGTAACATTGGACTTCGTTGTTTTTGGTTATTTTCACTTTTCGGTATTCTTAAACAATATGAAATAGTGACAAAATAACTTATTGATATAAAATAAAAACATGATGCCCAGTTCTTCAAACAATTATTTTTTTCTTGTTAATAAAGATAAATTAATATAAGTTTAATTATAATCAATACGAATTATTAATTGAAATTACTTCTATCTACCTGTACCCCTAGCAGGAATTTATAATGTTAACGTAATTTATAACGTTTACGTCAGAGGCGGCTTTACCTATTGTGCAGTGTGCGCTGCAGGCAGGCGCAGTGTGCACTCGTGACGCTCGTGACACAACCTGCGGCCGTGCTAAGGCCGCCAAGCGGCTTCTTTACTTTACGCAATAACTTTTGATTTTATAGTATCAAATTTATTAAAGATTACATTGTCTCCTAGAGGGCGCCAAGGAATTGATTGCACACGGCAGGCACATGAGTTAAAGCCGCTTCTGGTTTACGTATATTCTTTAGACGTTTCATAATACTAAACTTCAAAAGAGATTCGCACTGCTGATTCCCTTACATTACAGTTCATTATCAAATTGGTAACACGATGAATACACACGCGCAGTAGGTCACGCTGCCGTATTTAAGTTCCAAATAGACTCACCTAGCGCTGTTTACACATACAAAAATATACTTAAATAACTCCTCTTTTTTTGGAAGTCAGTTAATAAAACCTTTAGGTTAACGATACGATAACGCGTAAATTCATGCTAGGCGCAAAATATATTCTTGCGTAAATACATCATATATTTTCCGAGGGCATTTATTTTAAATGAAGACAATTCTCCGCAGCATGTAAGGATATTAATATGGGGAATTATAAAATACGCAGAAGAGGGAGAACTATTGAAAAAACATATCTCCCTAAAACTAAGGACCAAAAGTGAAGTACCCAAGTTACTATGATCATATAAAATAATGTATAACATGTGCCTACACTACTCATTATTAGACATTTTGTGCATCGACATTTTTAAAAGACCACTTTACACACAGTCCTTGTTTTAATATTGATCTACGGTAATGTTTACAAGACCCAAATATAAAAAAAATATGTAATCTGTGCCCATCACAGATAACGCATATTCACACCAAACTGACCCAATCATTATACATGGATTCTCTGTACACTAATAAAGCAAAGTTATTACACCAATTAATATTTCTGCCACATAGTTTATAATATAGTGACAAACCATATTCATTTTAAAGTTAGTAAAATAGTTTGGCTTAAGAAACTTCCAGCTCGAAATATGTATAATTATTGCCAGGCATTTATACCTTTCACAAGTGATGAAAGCGCCTATAGTGTATTTCGCGAGATTTCGTCAGCATTTTTTTATACGGTCGACATACAAAATTACATGTATGAACATTTATTAGTTACAAATTATGATATAATAAAATTTAATTATTACAAAAAATTGGATTTAGAATAAATTACAAGAAACATCTAATTTTTGAAAAAAAAAATTAATATACATCAACACTATATAGCGGTTACATGTTTCTATCTCTATTCTAATCCCAACTTTTTAGGTGTCGTCAGGTCCATAATCAATTAAATCCCTTGGCTATCTCCTCACCTAACAGAATAAATCATAGTTGACACTATTGCAGGTAATATATTGGATACATCTAATAAATAATATTTTAATGGACATTCCTAACACACCACATAAATGCGAACCATTCCAACTTTACCTTTGTACCTCCAACTAACAATTACTCACATTATTTGGTAATATAATAGAATCCTTGATTTCACACACATAAAGAGAAAGCAATGAATCTATCGTACATATATACAAAGCATTATATACAATGCTCTATAAGAGCAGTCTTATATGAGTGAGGTAAAACTATTTTAGTGCAAACATTGACTTAATAGTCAAATTACAACTCTCGTACCTGCGTCGTCGGTCGACTGTTCAATAACACACAACAAAACCTAAAAACTGCATGCAACGATTGCTATTTACGTCGATTTTATTCTTTATGGAAAATACAAATACTTGTTACAGTGGAAAGTGTAAGTTTTTATATGTTATACACAATCCATTTTTGTTTTGTTTCTGCTATAATTTACCACTAGGGCGTTACAGCGCATTGACTACCATCGATCAACAGATCGTCGGGAAAAATTTGTCTACGTTAACAATTTATGAAAACTGCTTGGGAAGAACTCGCAGGTAAAAACAGGCAAAGTATAACAAAATCGACTTACACATATATATTAGACAACAAAATGCCCAGAACGTACGTTCATTGAACTGGTTATTGTAACGGTTAGAAAAATCTTTTGCGAATCCTACCATGCCTATTAACGGAGTGTCGATAAACAATCAACGTACGACATCAATACCGCAGTACGCATATCAAGCACCTAAAATGTTATTTACTAAGTCATCACTGCCTCTGGGAGGCAGCAGTTAACATATTATACATTAATAATTATACTAAATGAATATATTATTGCTTGGCCCGTGCTTGTCATATGAAGCTACTGGCAACGCGTTATCAGAGGCAAAATACATGATGTAGCATTCAATGCTAAGAATGTGAATGTATACAATGATTACTAAAATGTATACTATGTAAATATTCCTCATGTGATCTGATATAGATCTGTACTATATCTACAAATTACATCTGTTTCACAACCGCCACTATGGGAAGCCTTGCAGATGTCCATCCTAGACGGGATATTTTGTCTCTACACATATTGCGTATTGTCTATACCTAACATCATTCCCGGCCATTCCCAGGTTCTTCTAGAAGTGGACACCCTACTCACACGTCTGTGTAAATTTGAGAAAATATCTCTTTCGCCCGCGCTGTCAAACGAATTTCCAATTGCCGGCATAACTAACATTTATATGGAGGTCAGGTACTGTGCACTTGTTACTCTGTATAAGTTTTCCCTTAAAACCATAATAACTATCGTTTTGAATTTATTTGTAGCTGCTATTTAAATAAATGGGCATGGGTATAGATACAATAAGTTGCTTTTAAAAATATGGTAAATGTATAGTGCCGACACTACATTGTGTTTCGTGAATCAAAGCTCACAGTAACATTGTTATAGATTACAGGCAGTGGTTGCGTCCACCATCAAGAATCGTGAACACTGCCCATTCTACAGAGACAAAAACAAAATGCCACAATACCGCCTTATAGTTTTCTGATCTGGTTAGCCCCGCGATGGAATCGTTTGACAGCGCGCACGTCGAGTGTCGGCGCATGGCGAGTGGTGGTGTTGGTGTTGGTGGTGTTGGTGGCGGGTGTGAAACGGCGTCCCCTAGCGCAGCCAGCCGGCGGCGGCGAGATAGTGTCGCACGTGCAGCTCGGCGTCGCCGTCGCCGGCGCGGCGCAGCAGCACGCCCTTCAGCGTCACGTACTGTGCCGCCGGCAGTGACAGCGCTGAGCACAACTGCACACACGACACAATATTGTCAATACACCGATGATAATGTGATATTAGAATGGTAACTTTTTTAATTCTAAAAAAATCAAATTCAATTGTACCATTACTATCTCTGACAAACACACAAATACACTTTCCCTATTTTAATACTTAATTACCAAAATTCGGACACAAATCACTCATAAAATGATTTGAAAATCTTTCCGACATTGCACTACAATATTTAGTAAAATAATTACATGAATCAGGCTTTAATAAAAATATAAGTGTCATGATGTATTTAAATATATTTAAGTAACATATTACTATATACAAACCTGTATCTCATTACTGGTCAGCAGATGCCTCGAGCATCCTGCGCTGTTGTTGTTGCATGAGCTCTTTTTGGAGCATCCACATGCGGTACTTCCGTCCCGTGTGCACCTTGGGCTGGTGGAACTTGAGCCGCTTTCTCCGTCTCTGTTCAATAGTCATAAAATAGATATCAAATTTATAAAAACAATTTCTAATAATATTTTTACATAACGACTAGCAGCCTTCTCGAGTCCAATCTTCTCAGAGGGACTATATAATGTTGCCTCATCTGAAAATCTAACTCAGATTCTCAAGCTGTAATACTATGCTCACACCAGACTAGCAAATTCTTCTAGTAGTCCAATAAGGCGAGCCATGGATAAAGCATCCAAACAATATCAGTATGTACATTGCATACTTTGAACATAGTATAATTCGTTGTTAGTATCAATATATAAATACTACGTAGTACGTCAATGGTTGTCTTGTTGTTGTTTATCTAAATAACACTGTGCAAATAGTCTAAACATTTTACCTTTTTCTTTGCTGCAGCGTGTTGATCTGCGTTAGCTCTTTTGTCTGGTTGGTTTCCAGGCACCCACTGCTGCCCTGGCGAATACAATAGTTATACGGTATCACACCCAAACCAAAAGACTCAAATCATCTGGCTTTACCAAATACAATTTAGTAAAAAAAAAATCAACCCAAAAGTAAAATGAATGTAAGTTTAACATTTTGTTACGCGATAGTTCTGTGGCTCGTAGGAAATCAAGGTCGGCATTCTATATGCTTTGAGTATGTTAGTCTCCAGTAGAACATGTTTAGGGCTCCCATCTATCCTAGCGCTACCATATTTATGTCTTAGTTTGCTAGAAGTTAACAACATTTTTATGTTTTAATCACATTCGTTTTATGTATATACAAGGTTTCACCTCATATGTGTGATGGTAAACCTGAGCATGCTGATCCTCCGGTCTCCCTAATCAAGTAGCAGTAATCTTAAATTCAATTGATATTCTCTAAGACTGGTTTGAAAACTTTGAGACAATGCCATGTAGTCACAACTCACACAATGAATGAACAAATTAAATGAATATTATTATTTGTAACAAATGAAATTAAAACAAAATAGAGTTTAAAACACATTGGA
The DNA here is from genome assembly GCF_014839805.1 of Manduca sexta. Lineage (NCBI taxonomy): Eukaryota > Metazoa > Arthropoda > Insecta > Lepidoptera > Sphingidae > Manduca > Manduca sexta. Next base: position 23,574 of record NW_023593154.1, read on the forward strand.
ACACTTGTTAAAATAACAGTAAAACCAGATGAAGTATCTGTAATGTATTGATAAATGCAATACATTAGTTCTGAAACCACACTCTCTATTCTGTTCCTTCTACACACAATATTCAGTCTACTTCATGCATACTAAACTACCACAGAAATACATAACAGCATCTCTTCAAAAGCGTAAGCCAAAACTTACGAATAAAAACATTTACACATGCATATTTCATGAATGTTATTTATAGAATTGTCAACACAAATCTAACATACATACACAAATTATGATGCAAGTTGTAAATTGTCGCTCTAAAGTTCGAAACAGAGTCCATAATTACTTTTCCTGTTTCATATTAAGTTCTATGAGGCACATTTGAATTGTGTGAATGAAAAAATAAATGAAAACGTAATGCGAATGTTGCGCATAACGCCAAAAATATCTAAACTTAAGCGTTTCAAATCAGAACATGGCATGTTCTTTGGAAGACGCGAAGATTTACTGAAATGGTATCCTAGTTGTGATTGTTTAACAAGTTTCCAGGGATTTTATTTTGAAAAGATGTTGGAAAGTATATGTTTTTTTTTTTAATGTATAACTATAACAAAGCAGAAAGATTTACCCAAAGTTCATATTTTCGAACCCCTTACCTTTACTATATTTTGAAGGTAAACCTTCTTAAAGTAATGATTTACATATTATTTATTTCTTTCCTTCTGATTTTTGGAATCAACTTTTTAGTATACAATTGGTAAAACCTCAGTCATAAAATGGAAAAAAGTTTTATGTTCCGTACTATAAGTTGTAACCTGTAGACAATGTTAGATGAATAGTTTACGATAGTTTTGGCGTTACGCACTGTGAGCGAATACAAGCGTTGTTCGCGTGCGGCGGTGATGTCGGTGGAGTCGGTATGTGCTCACGTCGAGGTGGTGGTGCGGGTGGCGGCGGTGCGACGCGTGCTGGTCGTAGTGCGCGCACTCCTCCAGCCGCGTGACGCCCGCCAGCCGGTAGCGGTGCAGCTCCGCCAGGCGCACGCGCAGCTCGCGCGCGCCACAGCGCCGCCACCACGCCCGCCTGCTCCGCGCGCCCGTAGAACTGCGCCGTCCACCGCAGCCGCTCCGTGAACTCCCTGGCGCACGACACACCACATACATCTTACTACACTGAATTACAAAATATTCATTATGTAATGGTAATACATACTTCTTCTCTTTGGCAAGTTTTCCAAGTGTCTTCTGCTTGTTCCTCTGAATGTTAAAGAACACAGAAACAAGTTGATAGTCACGCACTAATCGTTTTCTTCTTGTTCTCTCACGTAATCTTCTTATGTAAATGTCAACTTGAGACAACTTCAGGGCTAAAATTGAAATAAAGTTTTTTTAGTTACTAAATATTATAAAAAAAGTGAAAAAAATTTCATCCTTCAAAAATTTTTCTTTTTATATCAAATTTAGTGTATCTTGCACTTACTAATCAAGAATATATTGGAATAGTAGATATCATTTTTTACACTTATTTTTATTGTTCCCTAAATATAGCATAGCAAGTCATAATATTTATGCATAGTAACATCTTTTTGTAATACTTTTTTTGTTCAAAAATTGTATTTTAACTCTTCAATTATATATTAATAATTATATTTAATTATAACAACATCAATGTGATCATTTTGTGGATCATAGATAGAAAATTTAAAACTCACCAACATCTAACTCATCATCTTCAGGGTTCAGAGATAATGTTGATATCAACTGTTCAGCCTCATGATCATGTTCCTGTAATAAATAAAGTCCATACTTGAATTTTATTCATAAAATATGCAGATGAAACAATAGTACAAATTCTGTAATTTTAATTAAATTGATGCTCATTATAAAATTTTATTAAGCAGATTTTTTTATTATATAAGTGTCGAACTAGCATGTAGTGCACCTGATGGTAAATGATCACCACCAGCCATAAACATTTGCAATACCAGAGGCATAGAGACATGTTAGCATCCTAATAGGTGTGAATTCATTTTCTTTACATTTGTCATAGTAGGATACATTTTAGGTCCGCCCGGATAGCATAACAGCGGAAAAAGTGACCTATACTAACCCTTTCAAAGTCATCCCGATTGGGCATGTAGCCGAGCTGCGCAGCTTCATCATTGGTGATGGCAAGACCTGGTAGTCTGGATACAGCTGTCGGCCCTAGAGGTCCTTCATCTCTATCTGCACAGTGCAGAGATGGCCGTGATGTGCTTTCCACATTGCCCCAAGTCGCACGGCCAATTGTTCCCTCCAAATACCTTGTGATATACTCATCTTTAGCTTCTGCAATTGGAAAATAAGTTTATTAGGAGCCTTTTATTAAGATTTGTTATTTGTTATATATTCTTGGGATATTCTAAATGTTAATTTAAATAAATCAAACCAATTTAATTTTGCATGAGTATCCAAATATAAAAAAGACAAGTCATAAAGTATTTCACATAAACAAAGAAACCCTATCAACTTCGACATCGGCAATTCCACTGACGGTGATCCAACGCTGAAGCAGATG
>NW_023593155.1:0-26094 GCF_014839805.1 Manduca sexta
TACTGTTGGGCACGGGGCTCATCTACTACTGAGAGGGATTAGGCCTTATTCCACCACTCTGGCCTAGTGCGGATTGGTAGACTTCACACACACTCGAAAATTCCCATAGAGAATTTCTCAGGTATGCGCTTATTTAAATACCAAATACAAACATCCAACATCACTTAACCCGGAGTTGGAACCCTAGACCTCAGCACGGCAGTCCTACAGCAATTCTACAACTATGCCATCACCACAGTCAAGTCATGCCATTTATAATTTATATTAGTCGGAATATCTCTGTACAGTCCACAATGGTTACAGTTAAAATTTCAAAGACAATATATCTGGTTCAAACCGGATTGATTCAGTTCAGGTATCAGCCCAAGGAGGTTTGATAACGGCCCCGTATCCACTCGACCCGTACCGATTTGTGCATCTACGATAAGTGCCCTTCAATTTCAACAGAGGGTTTTGGGTTGTCGATGTGAAATATATCGATAGTTTTTTTTAGTTAATTTCATTAGATTTTTGGAGTAATAAATTTTCATTTATTTTCACTATGTGACACTGTTTAGATGATAATTCTTTCGTCTGCAAAAGTTCCTATTTTAATTAGGTTGTTCCCTAATAAGCGTTGGTACACTTATGTTTAATGCAGTACCGCAAAGGCGTTGACTATGTTTTAATGTTAACTTGTACAATATAATTAGTAGGCATAATGCAACAAATTAAGTTTGAAAATCTCAAGCGCATTATACCATGCTATATAAATTGATACTTCTACTTTTTATGAACAGTCTCTTGCTATTAGACTACTAAAACGCAGAGCTTTACTTCCACCGATATCGATAAAAGATCCCTACAAAAATACATTGGTACCAAAACTATCGATAAAAGCCCCCATCACCACATTTCGTCCCCTGTCCACCGTGTGCGCATTAAAATCGTTATTCAATTGTCCATCTCTTATTGTACGGCAATGACAGCACTTTATCTATTTAATTTGGACTGTACCCAGATACGACTGAGATTTGTTTACTTCTACGACGTGGGGTCGCTTGTTGAGCACTTGGTTGAAGCGTAGAGTTAACCTAACCGTGGTATTTGATTTTGTAGGTATAATGATATTATGTTGACGCAAATAAATAAATAAATAAAATGCTTTATTCATCACGTAGGCGAACATAGTTGCACTTATGATAAGTCAAGGTACATGAGAATATTTAATTACTACTTAATTAAATTTGCTTATATAAAGAAAGAGAATTTATATTGAAAATAAAATAAATGAAAAAAATAGTAAAGTGGAATGTTAGATATCGAAATTAAAGGCGGTCTTTTGGGCTACAGACTGCTGCCAGACTTCAAGATACTGCGAGTTCATTCTGCGTCGAGCGGACCGCCACGTCACGGGTTTTTTTTAAATTTCGTATAATTTAGGTATATATTCTATCGTTGTCCCGTCCCGTGATCATAAAGGCTGCAAAGTCTTCGAATCATCGCGAGAAAATCTATGTATATAAAAAGCAGCGATAAAATCCATTTTTTTTTTATTTGGATGTATGTTTTGTCTATAGCTCCAATATATTGATTAATGTCATTATTATTTAAAGTTTTAGCGTCTTTGTTATTGAGTATCGTCAGTTGTGTAGCCTGGATTCTGGACGCGGAGAACCCAAAATTTACCGTTCAAGGTTCTGAACGAGAATAAAAAAAACTAATAGAAGTCACACCCTCGCCCTCCGAATAAAAAAAAAGTTTCATATTACGAATTTCAATCTATCTAAATACATAAAATTCAATGTCATCAATGTCGAATGTTAGGTCCAGTTTAACGCTACGCTCTTTTAACTCAAATTCAAGTCAGTCAAGCTAGCTTGTTCTAACATCCAGTAATGGAAACACCCTATTCTGTACACACATGTTCTAACACTTTCACTGCATGAAAATTTAATTAGAGTGTAAGCGAAATAAGATTGTATTTACCACTTATTAATAGTCGATTGGTAATTGCTCCTCTGAACTACAAAGGTGTGAAGTTAATTATTTTCTATAAAATTGGAGCAAATTATGCGTCTTCTACGCAATACGATATAAGCAGTAATTTTGACCAACTGAAAATAAACTTACAATGTTGTTTTTCTAGACCATCTTTTAGGTGACCTAAGTGAAATAAAATGCGACATATTTTATTTTTTATTGATTTAAATGACGAGACGAGCTTGCCGTTCGCCTGATGGTAAGCAATACAATTATAAACAGTAGAAACATCATCCAACACCTTGAATTACAGAGTATTGTTTGGTATTCCACTCCTCTCTCCATTCTGAGACATGAGATGTCTTATTATGTCCAGGAGTTACACTGACTACAATGTCCTTCAAACCGGAACACAACAGTGACTACACACTGCTGCTTGGCGGCAGAAATAGACTCTCACTTATGAGAGACCTACCACCGGTAACTGCGGTATTTAAATGCTGTTTTATTAATCTTAGTTATATTAAGCAGGATGCTTTAGATCTCAATGGTTTTCGACCGAGTTTCGTGAAACAGAGGTAGTGCCTTATTACCATTTTAAAATATGTGTAGTAAACATTACTCCATATTTGAAATATCAAAGCGAAAGCGATCCTTCCTCTGTCAATGAAAGCGCCGACGCAGTCCGAGGAAATGTATCCGAATTTGAATACAATAATTTTGGTTTTGTCGGCGCGTGAGTCAGCGTCTATGATTAGCGGCAAACGATATCCGAGGAATGGACGGATGTATGTAAATTATTTACTGAGCTATTTTGTTCTAGATCAATTGTGATTAATGTTAATAAATAATATCGGTCCTGTATTATATATTGTTCCTTTGCTAGGCCTCCTTTTACTTAGAGGGTAGTTCTTAGCCCACCACGGTTGCATAATACTGGCAAGCGTACCTTCGAAATTCGTATGGAGAAATTCTGACGCAGGTTTCTTCACGATGTATTCCTTCACCGATAGCGAACGATAATTCACAAAAAATACACACATAACTAGAAAAGTTAGAGGTACTTGATGAAGGCTGTTTTATAAATTGTAGTAAGTATTTCATGTTTCCAAACACCAGTACGTAAACAGTATTTCTTCTCATTTACTAAAGAAAAAATGTTTGCTAATAAAGACACAAAAGTTTTAAGGCGATTTGTAATTTTGAATTTGTCCAGCTATTTTTGTGGTTGAATGCACATTAGCTGTTACCTACAAAATGTTTTGTAAGCGTTTGCTATGAACTTTGAAGTTTATGCGATTGACAATAACCAAGAAAATACGTTATACCAGTTCCAAATTCGAAAATGGCGCGAAGTTCCAAATTCAAAAGGTACGTTATGCCGGTAGCCTATTAAAAATACATATACCACTCCAAAGCGAACCGCCGGCCACATCAAAACAGTTTTATTGACCGCATTAACACAACAAGAACAAAAGAAATGTCTGAAACAAAGGGAATGTTTACCAAACTCATACATCAAGATGATCATAGGACGCGAATCGTATCAAAGGCGGTACGTGTGTTGGTGGTCGGGTATTTTGGGTGTGGGATGACTGTCAAAAAGTTGTGACGTCACGGTACCTGAAGAAAACAAGTATGCATGCGCCATTATTTCCGAGAAGTTAATCATACATACATACATACATAGCATCACGCTTTTATCCCATAGGGGTAGGCAGAGACTATAGATTGCCACTTTGCACGGTCCTGGCATACTTCTCGAGCTTCCTCAACCTTCATTAATCCTTTCATGCATTCCCTCCGGTTCCGGGTACTTTTGACCTGGCCTTTACTGAGAATGTCAGATATCTGACATTCGAAGGTTCGGTGCGGTCGACCCCTACCGGCTCTTCATTCCACATTCGCCTTATAAACCCTCTTTGACAGTCTCTTATCATCCATCCTCTCCAAATGCAAACCAAACCAACCAAACCACCTTAGCATACCCTTCTCAATTTTTGTAACTACATCCTCTGTCACTCCACACATATCCATGACCGTAGTATTCCGCACTCTATCATTCATAGTCACCCCACACATACTTCTTAACGCTCTCATTTCCACTGCTTTAATTTTACTTTCATGCTTTTTCTGCCATACCCAACTTTCACTACCATACATCAGAGTGGGCAATAACACTCCTCTATAGACAGCCAGTCGTTCCTTTTTGGACACTTTACAGCTACCCATAAAAGTGTGCAGCGCCCCATTCACCCGATTCCCTGCACACACACGTCTATCTATATCACTATCATTCCTTCCATCACTAGTGAAAACACAACCCAAATACACAAACTCTCTTACTTGCTGTAGCCTTTCATCACGGATAGAAGTTAATCAATTACACTTTTTTTTGTTTTACGACACAAAAGTCATTTAGAACGTGGAAATGGGTCATCTGGTGTCTATAAACACCCATAACTCCATAAAATCATGTATGCATGTAAAGGAAACAAAGCGGGGGAAAATATTCTAAATATTCAAAATTCAAATAATCCCATAGATAACAATATAATGAATTACACTTCACATTGCTAAAAAAATGTTCCACTGTCTCACACTGGAGTGTGCTCCAATAGAATGTCGACGAGAAATGATTACCCCTCGGTAGACGACACAATTATGCGCGCCTGTTGGAACCAGATATACAGAGGCTGATCCCGGAACGCGACACACTTACGAGGGCCATTATGGCGGGCTTTAACACCTTGTGTACGGTGGTCGCTATCCGAGCGGATATAAAATAAAAATATATCCTACCACCTGCAAAGAATCGACCTATTCATCTCAACATCTTGATTTTACCATTTTTAAAATAAGAACAATAATGTCCCGCATATACGTTAACTTATTAATAAGAAACACAAAAATTAATGCTGGCCACGAACGTACTGAAACAACTATTAGTTTCTCCGCAAGTTCCCACCGTCTGCACGATGCCTAACGGTTTCATTAAGATGTTTACTTAAGAGAATAAACAGTACCGTTTATCTGGACCTAGCTTATATTGGATGAGACGTCTAAACCCAAGCCTACACTTAAGTAAATTACATAATTTTCCACTATCGCTAATGTTATAGTGACTGTTGTACACGTCAAACGAGAATTGATATGTACTGTAGGACGAATCTATCCGCGCACACTGCTCGGGCTAATTACTATGTATCGATTCGAGAAAGCCTAGTTTGTGCCGCTTATGTTGGCTGTATTGATCCTTTAATTATGTAGGCAAAGGAATCATAGTCCGTTCAGCTTTTAAACAACAATTGAAAAACTTTGTTGCGTAATAGTTCTTTTTTTAGTTTTTGTTTTAAATTTGCGAATGAAAAACAAAGCATAATCTATTGAAAATAATATCAATGTCAAAGAAAACTGTATGTTTAATGTTCACAAAATCCTTAAATCGTCAATAGCTGAACAGCTAATTAATAATCATGTTTTTATTAAAACTCCACAAAGAATTTTCAATAATCAACATCATCAGCATTCTACAATCTTTACTCACGTCACGTAAATCTAAGCATAATAAGATCAGATATAATAAGGACATAAATAACAAAGGATAGCTGATAAAGATTTGAAAAAGGAACACTTTCACGGTCCTTTGCGGCTAATTAGCAGCTTAGCGGCTAAATTGGTCGCCGCCCAGCTCGGCTACGTGCTATGTCGGCACGACCGCGTGACTATCTACATGTTCTATTTGGTTTCGAAACAGGATCACGGTCACAGTGGATGCTATAAATTTCTATTGTTAGCTAACTATTGTTTCTTTATTCGAATATTAATGTATATCGTATCTTACTGGCCGTATGCGATATATAGAGGAGCTGGGTGGAAAATAGCGACTTATGCCTAATGAACTACGGCATCATAACTAAAGTTTTAGTCATAAGTGAAGCTATGTAGCGTTTTAATACTATTTACTCCAAATTATTGATGTAAAACTGTCTTTTTTCCATTTCCACGAAAATCAGTAAAGATGAATTACTAGAAATAAAACTTCAAATTACCTTTCATTTAACGTAGTCCATTGAACTTATAAAAAAACCATTTAGCAACAGCGAAAAAAAAACTATTTAAAACAAAATCAAGATAAATATTATCTATTATAAAATAGTAAATGATTAGTAAAACGTGAGCACTTTAACCATACCCTATCAGCTACTAGAATGTCAACACTGAAAAAGGCGCCAAACCGATTTTATCGCGGGAATTCTCGCGAGCTAACACAAGACCCAAGTGGAATAAACAATGGCTCTGATAAAAGGATCGTCTTAATTGCAATACGAGAGTGTAAAGCAAAGATTTATTGTGAATAAATTATGTTAATTACAATGTGTTACATACGCTATTTCAATTAAGTTTGCATAAGTTCATTTTGCATCGAACGACGTTCGATTGCGTTTTCTAATTGTGTTTGGTAATAATTTAAATGGGCCGATATGCTGATTGCTTGGAATGTATTTTATTTTGCTTCTTTATTGGATAAACCCTTTATGTATGTACTTTACTATTTATTAGATAAAGATTTCTATTCACTTTTGTTTTATAAATTTAATTCCACATAGTGCTTTGTTTGATTTCAATCATAAGACAATATCTTAACTTATCTATCTTTAGCCGCGAACATGAACTAGTATTATGTTGTACGAGCCTTCGTAGACATTCGAACACATGGATTTCTTTCTCCATTATAGCATAAAATGCAGCGAGTTTTCATACAAATTAAATTATTTTGTTGATTGTTTCACCAAAAGGCTTTAATTTCTTAACTTTATAGTTTCGGTATCTTGAGATACAATAACAGAAAAATTGCAATGAGTATAAACACCTTCTATTAATTCATTGTTAGTATTTCATGTTAACAAATTAATTGATACAAAAAAAGTGTTGGCCGGTATTTTATAAAAATAAATATTTATCTTAAAAAACTACACAGTAAAAAGGAAAATGCAAAATAATATCTGCATGGAACAAATAATAGCGATTATTTAGCCCCTCAGAACAATTCTTATCCAACCCGAGTTGACATTAAAAAATCGGATTTTAAAATATCTATACTTGCCACGGAAGCAAATTACTGGGAGGCCTAGATCCGTAACTTTTTTATAATGATTTCTTATGTCTACGCGAATGTTCGACATTAAAATTAAACTATTTTTCTGATTTTATCACGGTTTTTTATGTTTTATTTTCTCTCGACGTTTCGCAGACTTTGCAGCCTTCCTGGTCACGGGGGGGATGGATGTGTTGTTCATCCGCAAAGCCAAAATTACAATATCTACCTACATTTTATAATTATACTACTTTTTAAATTTTGGCTGTTGGTATCTTTTTTTTTCTTGGAGAACATCTTCTTGGATCCCCACCTACTAGTAGTAAACAGGGTTTGCCACATTTTACCGGCTTCAAACGCCATGTTAGGTCTCCATTTGCACCTTGGTGAAGCTCAGGGACCTCAAATAAACACGCTAGAACTCCACCAGTGCGTCGGTAAAAGCACTGTCTTGGTGGTGGAATAGGAGCTCTTGCTAACCCCCACTCAATCTATAATTTATCTATGTTAAGCAGATGTACCATCGATGGACACAAACGCGTTGACGTCTGTTGAAGGTTTTATATGTATTATATCAATTTAGCTGGCTTATATAGAAAATGTCGTTGTAGTTTCCATAACAATGGAAAATGACGAGAGAACAAAAATGCTATTAATGTGATACATAAGATGTAGCGTAAAACTCAGCTAACAGTAAATAAATTCTGCTCTGTTTATAAATTCTAAGGGCGTTTATTACTCTGCAACATATCCGATTCCTAACGTCTTTGTCTTTCAAACGTGGTCAGCCCTCTCCCGATCCGTATCCTAACTACATTTCTGAACGTTGCTATTGTTTTATAATACAAATAAGATTTACATATCTGAAAGCGCAGGAGGGCCTTCAACTCATTATAACACTGATACACTGATTAACAAGTTTTGTAGCGATTCGTCGCAAACGTGGTGCGCTGGCTGTTCTGTACCACCAAAAGCCAAGTAAAGATGGTCGGCCCCGCTACCGTCGCCACCGCTCCGCTAGAGTGACTGACGGTGTCACTCTTGACGTTGACTTTCATGAGACGCGCCGTCATATCGTTATAGTTGTACGATTTAAAATATTCTAATCGCATTTCTGACAACCTAAAATTTGGTTTCATAGAAATACCGCGCAAATTAAATTGCATTAACATAAATAAACATTTCTATAACAGTTCAATTTTCACATAAACATTTTGCCAGCATTCTTTACAATTAAAAGTGTCTACAAAAAAATAAATATTTAGTCTGGTGCAGTCTGTTTCATTTTGATTTTAGTTTTTTGTTAGCTGTACGTCTAAAGGACGAATTGGTGTCCACCACCTACGATTATCCATAATAGAAGTAACATGCGGTTAAAAAATATGTAATTTTATAGTTCGGTTTTAGATTCGCATTTTTGTAAATGTCTTAATTCCTAAGGTAAAATTTAGAGAAAAGAGTTAAGCTAGTTTACTGAGTGATGCCTATTTGTTTTTTTTTTTTGTATCGGAAATCTGCGAGGATGAAAGTTGGAAGGGAATATTTGGCTTTAGCTTAGCTCGCATAGCTGAGATATTTTTTTTTACTTACGTGCAGACCGCAAACCCGTGGCGATGGGTCCATATAACTCGATTCCTGTCGCCTTCCCTTTCGTAATTTTATAAAATCGAATTATTAAAACGATTTGCAAACCGCATTCATGTATTGTACTTAAGTATATTTTGTGTCGTGATCCCTTTCGGAAAATTTCACTCTTTGCCAATGCCGCAAACCCAGCTATTTTTTTTATACGCACTTGGCAGTGTCTCGACTGCACCTGATGGCAAGTGTAGTGGGGTCCAATAAAATGTCGACTGATGAAATGATATAACGTTGTATTATTAGCTATGTATATACGTATGTTATGTTCCATGTATAAGGGTGACTAATTTCATGTACCAGCCCATTCCAAGCCAATACTGAGGAGAAAAATTCAATATTACCGACTTTGGGATTGTATGCAAGACCTTGGTTATATTCGTCATTTAGAACTTTATGCCGTGTTGGTTACTTAGTTGCTGTATGGACAAGAAATTTGTAGGTGCCTCGATATTATTTTATTTTACACACATAAATGATGTAATTTGTTGATACATGTTCTACTGCGACTGTTAATCATTGTTTTTTTTCATACGTGCACAGCAAAGTGATCCCACTGCACCTGATGGTAAGTGGAGTGGAGTCCAATAGTGTCGACTGACGAGAGATGATTACCCCTCGACAGTCGACACAATTATGCCGGCCTGTTGGAACCGTATACACAGGCTGATCCTGGAAAGCGACACACTTACGTGGGCCACTATGGCGGGTTTTAACACCTGTACGGTGGTCGCTATCCGAGCGGATATAGTGCCGTGCTAAGCGCATAAAACGGTATGTCAAGGAAACCTTATTTCAATATAATTGAAGTCTTGTAAATATAGTTTTGTGTGTAAAACTAAGATAGAGAAACTCTTTTAAGGTTTTTTATTAACAAGTTCTAAACAAGATACCGTTATTTTAGTAAGTTTATTGGATGGGTATTTCTTTAAGCTATCTGACGACATAAAATCAAGATATTTTTTTTGAGATACCGCTTTTGAGCTTAGCCCGGCAGTATATAAGTTGTGCTATATTTTTTTGAGTCAAGCGAGCTAATCTAAGCTATTTATTAGTTTTAGATCTGCACCCCGCATTATGATAGTACAAGTCTACACTGCGAACGCAACACACGTAGAAATCCTTTACGGAACAATCGCATGACGAGTCGAACACCCACCGTTAACTACAATTTCCGCTCATATTATGAACATGGTCAAAATTTGAAAACAATATCCACTTGAATATTAATTGCGATGTACAGTTTACTTACGACCTCGTTCGTTTGTGCGTGTGTTTTATTTTATTATATAGTTATTGTAACGGACTGATTAAATATCTTTGTTAATTTAGGGACATTTACGCATAGCGTAAATTTTGCTATTACTACTTGACATTGGTGAAAACCTATGAAAGACGGAAGCCATACTATAAAAGAAGGTTCGATTATCAATATTGATCTTATAATTTTTCTTGATGTTCAACATTTGTGCTGTAAAGTCAATGTTAAAAACGAACATCGCCAATCAATATTGCATCCAAACAACGCATCGTTCCAACACAACTCTCATTAATAGATGATTAGCCGGATGTTTCTCAATTGGTCTCTCGTTACATGGGGTTGTTCATTTGACCAATGAACACTAATAAGTAAAAATCAAACGTCCATCAGACTATAAATATTATTAACGGTTATTTGGGAATTAGAGTGCCTTGTAAGTTGATTATTGAGGTCTTATTTTGTATGGACCCTTAATAGGTACGTAAACGTCCGTAAGAAAGAAGATGCCGGTCATAGGTTATCTTTTTATTGGCCCGGATAGCGACCACCGTACACAAGGTGTTAGGACCTGCGATAGTGGCCAACGTGAGTGTGTCACGTTCTCGGATCAGTCAGTGATTATGCGGTTTCAACAGGCCGACATAATTATGTCGAGGGATAATCATCTCTTGTAAGTCGATATTCTATTGAACCGTACTCCACTTACCATTAAGTGCAGTGGGAACATGTTGCCATGACGTAAAAAAAAAGAATAAGTAACAGTCGCAGTAGAACATATTGTATCAACAAATTACATAATTTATGTGTATAAAAAACAAAATAATATCGAGGTACCTACAAATTTCTTGTCCATACAGCAACAACTAAGTGGCGAACTCGGCATTAAGGTGAAAATCACTACATAGTATAAAACAAAGTCGCTTTCTCTTTCCCTATGTCCCTTTGTATGCTTAAATCTTTAAAACTACGCAACGGATTTTGATGCGGTTTTTTTTAATAGATAGAGTGATTCAAGAGGGAGGTTTATATGTATAATAACATCCATTAAATAGTGGAGAAATACTGTTATTTTGTTATGTTATACCCGTGCGAAGCCAGAGCGGGCCGCTATGTTTTTATATACAACGTTCAGTTTTTCTGTAGTGTATTTAGTATCAGCATTGCACCCGTGCGAAGCCGGGGCGGGTCGTTAGTGACGAATATAATAAGGTCTGGCATATAATCCTAAAGTCGGTAATATTGAATTTTTCTCCTCAGTGTTGGCTTGGAATTGGCTGGTAAATGGAATGAGTCTCCCTCATACATGCTACATAACATACGTACCTATATACATAGTTAATAATACGTTATACATTATTATTGTAATCGCAGTGTTAAGTCTTCTGGAAAACCTAATAAATAAACAAATAGTTTACCCTTAAAGTTCTGAATGACGAATATATTCAAGGTACATATCCCAACATACAATCCCAAAGTCGGCAATATTGAGTTTTTCTCCTCAAACCTGCAATGTAACTGTATTTCTAAGAAATGCATTTCATCAAGCATGTAGTCAAAAATGTAATAATAAATATACATAGCACTCATGAATCGTGACCCTGCGCAGGATTCCCCGCGTCGTGACCAATACATTATCCAGGGTCGAGTCTGCATACAAGCTGTTCCTAAAAGCCATAAGGTAGAGGTAATCAAACTTTTTTTCTCCTTTATATCATAAAGAAATGGACAAATAAATACTATATCTGCGACACAGTTACTGAACTAATGCAGATATTATCGAACAATTTATTTAAAAAAAATATATTAATATCACAAATAAAGATTTATTATTATAATATTTACTGCTCGATCTGTAAGGCCGATAAGTGCCAGCATTCACGGGCCTAAGCCACTAGGCTTGAAGTGAGTGCTGGTGGTATCAGGATTGGGTGTATTATTCACGTATCCCCCACCAATATACTATCGATGTACTTATATATTTGTATAAGCTTGATGCATAAAGAATTTGACATTACAACCGGCTGCCTGGCGTTGCCTGAGGGATCTAGTGCAAAACAATTCTTAGTATGTATCGCGTAAAGCGCGATTTTGGGAGTAAACACAGGTCTTCCAGACCCCCTTTATTGTGTCGCTACGTGTTCCTATACACTGCAACTAATACGCAAAAACGGGGCCACAAATATTATCATAAACAATATTTAACGATCTATCTTCTTTAAGGACACCTTGTGCAAACAATGTCCCGTTGCGTGTATCGAGCCCCAAGGCCGTCACGAAAGAAAGGTCGACAAGTTATAGTTAAGATATTATTTTCGTGGATAGCAGTATTGGTATAGTATATTTAAATTAGGAGTTTATTCAAAGGAAGAAATCAACTATATATCAATTTAATACAGAACATTTAACTGTTATATTTTTATGAAAATAAACAACGAAAACATTTAATCATTAGAATAAATACCACACATTAATAAATATAAAAAGATGACACGCATTGCAAAACTGAAGTGGAGATGGGCGGGATACTTGGCTGGACAGGACTACAACAACTGGACCAAAAGAGTCACCGAATGATACCCATGGAGCCGTCACAGAGAGAGAGGCAAACCACCATCCCGACTACCAGATGACGTTGCGAGGTGTGACCGCAGGCAGTGGATGTGGCGCGTACGAACTGGAAAGAGTGGCGTGATAAAGCTGAGTCCTATACCGAGCAGGGGAACAAACAGGCTGATTTGATGACGATGAACCATAAACAGTAGCAACACCACAGAGACCTTTGTAATTGCAAAACTCGTTAGTCTGATTCAAGATAGTCGTAATAAAAATGCCCTTCGAATCGGGACTGTACACTGCTTCTTAGCCAGACATGACAGCCAAACCTAAAGGAACTCTCGTGTCAGAGTCAGCATGTTTGGAAGTTTCAATTCAATTCAATTCAATTCAATACATTTATTTCAGGATAGTATACACCCATAGTGTTAGTAAATTACAATAATTATATTATATTAAATGTTAGTACGTACAGTTACACATATAACAAAACTCAATAATAAGACAAAACATTACAGCGTGCGATTCACTGACCCACCAGCTGAGCAACAGGCTTATGCAGCTCAAACCAGTGTCTCACAACATCGCTTGTACAGTCATTGCTTACAAGGGCTACAATGCTGTTGGGCGCACCCCAAACCCTGCGCATCAGTGATGTCGCGCGCTTTCGCATTATCGCACTAAAATCGTCTGTATGCATACCGGCGAACATCCCCGACGCACTACAAAAACGAGAGAAACCCAACAACAATCTAAATGCGTTATTGTATTGGATTCGCAGAGCATTATAAGTTTTCTGCGTATAGCTGACCCACAGGCTGCACGAGTAAAATAGTTGTTACCCCATTACGCAAACCGTTGACCGTATTTGAAGGTAACTTTCACGCAAATATTCTGAGATGTTTTGAATTAGCATATATGAGTATGCTACTTTTAACTCGATGATGCTCTAGCATGGGGTAAATTGCAATGTATGTTTTGTTCTTTAAATTGTCGTTCCGATTTTTAAAAAGATGGCCGTAATACCAATTAAATCAAGGTAATGTTTTATTACATAACCAGTTAGTTTAAGAAACGAAGAAATCAAAGCTACACGATTTAGCCTAGGGCAGAAAATAATAATAAAGATTTTTACTCCTAAACACAATTCGCGGCTCGATTTTTGCCAGTATCCGATTTTTTTTTTATTTCCGAGAATTTACACGGCGGATATGCCAACACATCCTGAGGGAGGCGTGACAGGATATCATAAAAAGCAGCCTAATCAATATCAAATATAAGCCTATAGGCATTGTCGCAAATCCTATATTCGTAAATTCGCTCCGGAACTCACGTAAGACAACGGAAATATTTTGACTAATCGCAGTTAATTTGATTTTATTAATGCAATAATCTTGAGAAGATTTATTTAGCAGAGGTCTACAAGCGATCAATTGCATCACGTCATGTTTAGTAATTTCTATTTGATATATATACATATGTAACATAATTATAATATTATAAGAGTCCTATTTACTTACTGTCTGTGTGTGATTTTCTCAAAATCTATTGCAGAGATTTTTATGAAATTTGGTATAGAGATAGTTTAAGACTCTTGGAAGGTTATAGGCTACTTTCTATCCCGAGAAATTATATAGCGGGACTTTTATCTCGGAAAACTCCTTTACACAGTGAAGCCCCCAGCAAAAGTTATTATGACATAATTCTATTTCTATCTCAGTAAAAAATTTCACGAATCCCGTAACATAAGAAATGAGGAACCATAATATAATATCTCTGAAATTTTTACCAACATGAAAATTTCAGATTTCATTTTTCCAACACAAAAAAAATAACAAATAGGCCTTGCAACAGTACGCCAACGAAATGACTGTCCTCTGATTTAAGTAAATACTCGTCGAAATCAGACGAATGGCCACAAACACGAATGTGTATTCGTTACTCATAATTTATAGTCATATTCGTAAACGAATTAGTCTAAATTATACATAAAATATGGTTAAAACTGTCTTCATTTCTCGCAGCTATAGAAAGCGAAAAAATGAATTACTAAAGAAAGTGAAAGATTTACATTGTGCGAAAAACTTAATCTGGAACGAATGAATCCTCCCTAACTTAATTTTGACCACGGCGGCCAATCTCAACGGAGGTGATATTGTGCACAAGTGTGTGTACAATACAGGTGCACTCTCCGTTCCTTCACTCTCATAGTCCGATGAGACGGCAAGCCAACATGACCGGAGAAATCAGATGCAGGACCTACGGCTTTACGTGCTTTGCTAAACTTGATATTAGTCATACTGGTAGTATAAATAAGAAGAAAACTAATCAACGTACAGGGTTGCGAGCGCCTAAAGCCCTTACCCAAAAGTCCGGTGTGTTTGTATAAGCTGACCCTTGCCAGGCCAACAAACGTAATGTCATATTTAAAAAAAAACTACATACTACTTACTGATTGCCAAGCGTAAATACTTCTTGGTATTAATAGACATTTGGTATTAATTGATAGCGGCGATAGCCTAGTTGGTCGTGGAATGGACTGCCAAGACGAATGTTCTCAGGTTCAAATACCAAGGGCACACACCTCTGACTTTTCTTAAAATCATGTGTGTATTCTTTGTGAATTTATCGTTCGCTTTAACGGTGAAGGAAAACATCGTGAGGAAACCTGCACACCTGAGATGTTTTCTATAGGAATTTCGAGAGTGTGTGAAGTTTACTAATCCGCACTAGGCCAGCGTTGTGAACTAAGGCCTAATCCCTCTCAGTAGTAGAGGAGGCCCTTGCCCAGCAGTGGGACATTGTATAATACAGGGCTGATATTATTATTATTAATAGACATACTGGCACATCGATTATGGTACGTCAAAGTACTGGCAGTTATAAATTCGATTAAATAGCTACAAATTTCCCGCGCTTTCCACAGTCCAAAGTCCAGTACAATTCCTAATACATTCAACCGCTCCTAATTCATGGGGCTCGCGCAAAACATCCTGCGCACAAGGAAACTGGACGCGCGTGCCACGTAAACTTCCCGTGCCTGTCATTGCGATTACGAAATGTGCGTAGTTAGTGTGCTTATGGATGTGGTGTTGGGTATGATTTAGCCGTTGGAATGTTGGATGGTTAAGTATTTTATCAATTGAAGTTGCAATATAAACTATTATAAATTATATTATTTACAAGTATGTATCAAAATAATAAATACTAATGTAATTTTTTTGACCAAAAAAAAAGAATTATTTCTCTAAAATAAATTAGGTATTTAGTTATTAATTCAAGACCCAATAATCTTACCAAGTGACATTTTCATAGTTTAGAAGTAAAGCAATTTTATTTGTTCATTATTTTTACCAAATATTATTAAAAAAAAAACAATAACCAAGGAAGTGAAGCTAGACGATGGGTTAATTTTTTCTATTTGTCTCACACAAAGTAATTACCCAACCTAGAATTCGATCACACGACCCTGCCAACCAACACGATAAAGCCTGCACCAAGATGCGAGATTACAACTATACGCTGCACAGACTACATAAGCTAATGTCAAAATAAATCAAATAAATAAATACCGCATCCATTATTCACAATCGAAGTCACGTACGCAGTTTCCAATTGTTAAAATAACTGCAGCAGTAGGCGCGGGGAACAATTATTTTTACTCTACGCATTACGTTTATTTCCGCCTGTATTAACAGGTGATATCTCATCACACTTTATTGTTAGATAAGAAGGAAGTTCTAGACAAATTGTATGGCCTGTCAAATTTATTTGACGGCAGACAAAACGTGATTGTATGAAAAGGCAGCAAGAAATTACGAGCTTGGGATATCCTTTAACGTATTTTACATGACATTTTGAAGCCATTCTTGCGAAATTTGCAATTATTGTACACACAATCATGCTTTTTATCCCCAAAAGGGTAGAAAAAGGCGCGACTGATGTACCCACTTTCCGCTGTGTTTATTCCGTCTCACAAGGTGATGTGATGGGAGGCAAGGCTATTGCTATATTGGGCACAAATTCCAGAGTCCGGGCTGATAGTGAGTATAAAAATCTGATATCACTGCCTCATCCGAGGATCGAACCCGAGACTTCAGCATAAAATTTAGGTCCCATTACCACACTGTTGCACAAATTCCTCACGCCAAACTATTTTAAAAATAATTAAAAACGCGCATTCATCAAAATTCCCGCCTAAAACGGCCGCCATTTTCCGCATTCACCGTTGCCATAACAACCGACGCGGCGTCATCGCGTTTATTGTTTTAACTTTTCACTAACCCCCAATAGCCATTACTTTCTTACCGAAAGTGGCCAGTTAAAAATAATCATGATCCATACGTACGTAATAGCGAGTGCTTTGTGTATATTTTTTCAATCTATACACCATTAAACTCACTCGTAACTCAGTGGCGGGCAGTAGATTCGACTCTCGGTGTAAACAAACATGGTTCCAGACGTACTGGGATGTATTTAGCGGGGTTTCCATGGAGGTCATTGTTTGTAATGCGCACGTGTGTTTCCCGTTCGAAAGCACGTAATAATGTCACATCTCCCTTTTATACCAGCAAAGGCCAGAGGCGAAAGTAAGTATTGCGCTCACGCTTTGCAAAACTAATTGGTGCCTCATCAATAGTGTGTTGTTAAAGGAGTCCCAACTCTCATTCACTGAGCCTCGCTCATCCAATGACCGATCTAGTAATTTGTTATGGAGGACTCGCGAACATTTCCTGGCCTTTTCCTCTCCTCCCGCCCTAAAATAGTTCCTCATCCTTCCTCCACCTTTTCTTCCCACCTATCCCCTCCCTACTTTCCTTTAGAACCTTGCAATCGCTAAGCTCGCTCAGCTCTAGTATCCCGGTATTAACTGCGAAGTCTAACACCCAAAAAAACAATTATTAATCGACTGCAGTATTTTTTCTCGATAGCCAGTAATCATTGCTCTGCTGCACCTGGTGTTAAAGTGGCAAACAGCAGTCAAGAAAGTCTACTCGGCAATCTCACTCCTGCCCTGAAGTTGTTATCCCCCTAATATTGACCTTGAGTACGTCCCCACCGGCGGGTGTTAGCTATACGTTCAACAAACAGCCACGTTCTAAGTGGTTTCGTTATGTCCGCCATAAAACAAAACACCGCCGATTTAAGATATTACATCATACTGCCAAATGAGCTCCTATTGGAAAGCGAGATATTATAGGTGTTATGTTAGAGTTTACTTTTCTATTTTTTTAATATAATACTCATAGATAGTATATTATGGATACATAAAATGCAAATTGGTGATGTTTTGCGTATTTGGACTTGTGTTTTATTTCCTTTGCCACTACATCTTCATGCTAGAGTCTCAGTGGTAAGACTTAAGAACTAAAATTATCTAGGAATATTCCATACAAAAACAAAGGTATTTTAGTAAACCCTAAAAAAAACATAGTGGAGGGTACTTAGAAAAACATTAGTCATTTTGAAACTCGTCTTGGTTGTGGACACGGATTACAAAGACACTATAAATAATTCCGAGAACGACAAGTACATATAAATCATCTGTAAGCATTGTTTCATCTTTAGTAAATCTCATTTACAAATTCTGATTACATTTTAAACGTTTTATTACCTCTATTTACACGGGTCGTTAAATGACGCAGTGGCGCCAACCTTCTAAAAATAAACGTCAAGTTTTTGATGTACGTTCCGTTTCACGCGGCACGTTACGAGTTAAGGCTAATTATTCGCGCCTAAATAGTCGTAAATAAGTGTATTATTTTACCAACATCACCGTATTCATATTATGTTACAACAGCGTAAAATATATCTGTGTGTATTGCGGATATATATAGATGTTAGTCATCAAATGGGCTCTGCAGTGAAAGTTCAATTATGTTGCTTTATTTAGGGTACATATTTGTACGTTCTATGATAATTTGAAGATGTATTAGAGTGCATTGGTTTAAACAAGAAACAAATTAACCGGATTTTCTTTATGTCACCAATTATTGTAACCAATAAGTCCGTACTAATGCGGTTCTGTGACCCCTTGGCAATACACCTGTAATCATTGCACCTGCAATGCCTCTAGACTCTATAAAACTGATGAAGAAGTGACGGTAGAGATGAAACGAAAGAAGGAGGCAAAAAGTCACAAAAATCATTTCGACTAATGCTATAAAAACGCTTGTTTACTTTTTAAGTATTAAGACCCAGCAATCATCTACTCAACAACGTGAATAATATATTATAGCTAATAACATATTATGAATTCAAGATCTATATGCCGTCGTCCACCTTACAAGAAGTTTACTACATGATTACATTTATCATAGTTTTGCATTTGATATTCCCGTCACAATCCCGCATTTCCCGTCCATTATTCTAAATTTCCAAGTAGATGTGTTTTTTAATCACATTGAAAAACAGGTGTTGAGTTCTTTATGTGTCCGTATGCAAAGCTTGTGAGAAAAATTTATCATAAACGTGAGTCCAATGACAATGTACTGCTCTAATAAATATCTTCTATTTTTTTTGTCGGCACACAAGCCTAAAATAAAACCTAAATAGTAATAGAGTACACCCGTGCCAAGCAGTGATTATATCATAAATTAATTTATTAGTTAAGTGATATCCAACAGGTACAAGTCCGTCTGGAAATTTTTAGGGAGGCCTATGTGCAACAGTGGACATTATTTGGCTGATGATGATGATATACATACGTAAACATTAACCAGAAGGATTACAAAATAAGAAATAACGAACGGGGGAGTGTTTGAGCGTCAAGAAATCTCACAGATCATAATATGAATTTACGAAATACCACAGTAGGCTATAAGTAACTAATTCACTGTGGTTTTCCGTGGGACACTGATAGGTAATTCTGAGATCGTGCTGGTATATTGATTGTAGATAATAGTCGAAAACATTGTCTCCAGTATAAAATTGGTACGAGAATGTCACGCGCGTCGTGTTTCTATCATTTTCCAAAAAATAGTATTGTTTAGAATAATTAGACATATCGCTATTGGTAGGTACTCTGCGAATTATTACTAATAGTTGTAATGTTTGTTACCAACATTAGGTAATCGTCAAGTATTGAACGATTACCTCACTGGCTATTGATATTAAATTTGCGCATATTTTTTTTATATCTTCGGATATGCATATTAAAATGCAAGAATAATTTATTTATGTAACGATTTATTTTGGTTTATGATATAATGTGTCTACGTAATTCTATTTTACATTATCCTACATATGACAGAGTAAGCTCGGTATATAGAGACTTTCCCGCCCTCACACCGAAGCCCGGCGAGTCTCAGGGCAAGCTATTATGTCATTTTCCCGCAACGAAATTAATCAAATAGAAAGATAGGGTTGAAAATATTCATTGTCCACTTCCCTCCATAGCAAAGCTATACTCGGTATATAGCGAGAATGCAAATTGTTTTTCTGCTTATTACTTTGGAGTTATTGGCGAGACTCTATTTTAATAATACGATATAACTCTACAAGCTCGTCAATATTATTAACAATAGGCGGTTGTTTCCCTAAATTGACGATAGTGTGCTATTTATATTATTATTATGTAAATAATTGGGGATGCACTTAAAAATTGGTTAATACTGCCATCTATAGACAGTATTAAGAACTAAAAATATATATATAACTTACTATTGTTATTTAGATTGACCGATGTTGCTTTTTAAATCGTGACAAACATCACTAAATATTTTTTTTTATAATAATAGTAAAAACTAAAATCACTTTTTTCCTTTCTCTTCAATCTTGCAAGTTGCAATGCAATTTTTTTGACAATTTCGTTTGACATTGACAGTTCATCGACCATCGGCAACCGAGTTGAACAAAAGCGTTTCTACATTCAACAAAAACTGGAAATAAATAGCTCTGATTAACAATTTAAAGGTAAACATATTTGATAACCGGTTATTTCTAATCTTGGGCAACTATATCGAAGCTTCATTCATTCCTCTAAGCGCATTTTACAGAGATAGTACGGTTTACTGTCGATCCGATTAAATACGTTTTAAATTGTGAATCATCTTTATTTGTTATAAATCGTTTCGTGTGTTGATTTGGTGTAAGTGAGATTCGTAAGTCTTTTTCATTTTACCTCATAGACCTCATTATTTCGTACAGAAGCCGCAAGTTTCTAATGTAAGTAATGATGTTTTTTATTCCCATGCCCTTTCTCAATACTTTGAAAAACGATAGGTATTTTAATAGCTTCTAGTCAAGGTAAAATATTATGTTATCACTTTCAGACTATATAGCAATTAATTTTATTATTTTCGCAAAATACAGCCTTGAACTTATCTAGATGTTGTTAGCATATTTTTTCAATAAAGATAGGGGAAGTTGGAGCGAGTTTACTCATTAATATTAATAATAATCTTTTGGGCACTCTGGCTTATCGTATTTTAACCAAGTGTTGATGCAAATTGAAAAAAACTATAAAAATATGCAACTTTTGAGTAACAGTGGCTGTTTTGCTTAATTATTTATTCCACTACTGTATTTAAAGTTGTTGATCACATTTTTAACTAACATTACTATCAAACTTGAATCACAGAAATTCTCTCTTATTTATAAAAAGGGGCTTTACACTGTTTTACTATAGTACCATTATATTATAAATAAATAAATTAAAGTAAATACAAAATTGTCAGATTCAGAGCAGTGTAGTACAAGTAAAAACTCTAGCTCTAGTACAGATTATGTAAAGCTTATATACTTGTTTTATTTATTTATGACCACCAACATTACAATCTAAATTAAACATACATCTACATGTACATATGGTTAGATTTTCATTGCCTCTATATTAAAAGATGGACACAATATGAGTACATATTTTTATAAACATATTTATAGTTAAAAAAGTGAAATGAAATGATTAAACAACACAAAATCCTAATAGTGATAAATAAGAACATCTAAAACTATTTTTTATCATTATTTTTCAATCATTTTAATTATATTTTTTTTTCCAAAATTAATATGCCTATATAGAAAGAAATACAAACTGATTTTATCACAATGAAACTTAGAGATATTAACACCTAGATTTTTTATTAAGAGATATGATAAATAAATAAATTAATTAATTATAAAAATTGTTTGAGAAAACTGATAACCAACTTTATCCATAGGTAATAAGTTTGTAACTTGATAGGAGTGGTTAGTAGGCTTCCTGTAACTTTAACTCTGATACTCAGTGAATAAACATTCATTATATAAAGCGGTACTTGTGTTGCTTTACAATGAACATTAAAAATGCTAACAAAACCAAATCAATTACAGATGTGTTAATTCAAAACAATAATAGAGATAAGATTATCATTCCAGAACATTGTTTTTCAATAACAATGTCAACACACTATATAGGTATTATGTTTATATCTATCAGTGGATGTCCCAGATGGAATGAGATTGACAATGCCTTAGTAAGCCCATAAGAAATGAATTTTCAAAGTTTTTTTTCTGGTTTTACCTATGTTATATAAGACACACCTGACTATTTTAAAACTCTCAAAATAACTGGTTTGTGCTCTATGATATGCTTACAGATTAGTTAATGTAATTGTGTTATTCTTAATATTAGCAAATTTTTGCTCATCTTCACCTGTGTCAAAGTGTTTCTCTTAGATGAAAGCCCTGCTGTATATTTTCCTGGGATAAAAAGAAGGATTCTGCCTATATCTTTCCCAGGGTCTCAAACTATCTCCATACCAAATTTCATAAATAGGGGACCGCACTAATTTTTGTTCTTTATTATTATCAAATATTTAAATTATAAAAATTATAACACAGAGAGAATTATTTAAATCCGTTAAAAAATTAACAAGTTATGAGTCTTTCAATTTCGGTAGAAGGGGTAAGTAACAAGATACAGAAAAGAAGCGCAACACCCACGTGTGTCGTCATCGGGCATTACGACGCGTGCAAAAGAAAGAGATGAAGCGATGTCCCCACTTCGTCACATAGTAATATTTGAAATATGAATTACTGGCTCATTTTTTAACCAATTTTAATGCAGTTTTCGCAGGAGGGTTTCTTTTTCGTTCAAACACAGGGCGGTCCCCTATTTCTGTTTGGTAGTTTTGAGTTTATAGCAAACCTACAGACAGAGATGGTAGTTGACTTTGTTCTATAATATATAAGAATGTGTAGTAAGCGATTGTGATAGTTAATTCAAATTAGTTGTAAATGAGGATTTTCATAAGTTTCACTATTGTATACAGAAACAAAAATAATTATAAATACCTTACGTACCTACGAAATATTTTTTGTTATAAAAGTTTGCTTTATAATAATATAATATGCTACTTTACACCAACAATTCAATTTACACAAACTATTTTAACTCAGAACTGAAAAGGAATTTCATGAGCATGTCAAATTCCTTATTGAGAATTTACAGGTTATACTAAGCAAATACAGTAGACCAAAAACATCTTACTAGAAAAAGTTTGTTCCCAGTAGTGGTATAGTATGTTATAGGATTGATATTTGTTATTAATTGTTAATAATATATAAATATTATACAGCATAATGTCTGAACGCGAGCCAATCAGCGGTTCCAGTCGGGACTATGGCGCCACGGCCGCGGTGCCAGCGGTCAGCTTCGCAGACTTCAGCCCAACAGAACTGTACAACTTGAGCGAAGGTATTGCCGAGAATGTCAACACGATCAACAGCGGACTCCGATCGCTGGAGAAGATGATGAAACAGATCGGAGGGCCCGGGGATAATGTGCAGTTGAGGGACAAAATGTAAGTATTTTTTTATTTAAAAATGTATTATATCCTACAATTGGTGGTAAATCAAATAAACCATGAAGTGCTAGTATTTATAACATTATTGCATAATTACTGGGTATTATGCGACTCAACACCTGCATTGGAATGTCATACCTTATAATTTACTTTTTTATTGTATTGCCTTTGTCATCATTCAGTTGCAATAAAAAAATTATGTTCACCGTAATTTTGACTGTGGCTTCGTTAAGCAATCTATTGGGTGATGCTCCATTAACTGTCATGAACTAAATTCATTCATTCATACTTTCAAGAGGGTTTTAATAATTACTATTTACTTATTTTTCCTTCCCTGAATATAGATTGTTGATTATCATGTAACACATCGGTCAATAAGTCCCGAGCCTAATATATAAATTGCGCTGTTACGGATAAATACTACCGATTTTCAAAAATTACTGACCTCTATGTAACACATGTCAAAATTTCATAAACTTTTAACAATTTGTAAAAAAGTTACAGTGATTTTAGTGATGCTACTTTGAGTATCTCTAAAACAATGGAAGAAAAAGAATTTCGAGTGTTGTTTAAACATCGTTTTTCAATGGAAAAAAATACCGTTGAAACAAAAGTTTGGCTCGATAAATGTTATGAGAACTCTGCTCCATCAAAAGCAACAGTTAAACGTTCGTTTGCTGAATTTAAACGTGGGCATACAGAC
Source organism: Manduca sexta (assembly GCF_014839805.1). Taxonomy (NCBI): domain Eukaryota; kingdom Metazoa; phylum Arthropoda; class Insecta; order Lepidoptera; family Sphingidae; genus Manduca; species Manduca sexta. The sequence continues at coordinate 24,003 of NW_023593155.1, forward strand.
ACCAATGATGTTGAACGCTTAGGACGTCCAAATGAGGTTGTGATTCCAAATAACATAAAAAAGTACACAAAATCGTTTTGGAAGATCGTAAAGTGATGTTACAGGAGATAGCCGACATTCCAAAGATATCAAAAGGCAATGCATTTGTCATTTTGCAAGAAAATTTGTCCATGAGAAAGCTCTGTTCAAAGTGAGTACCGCGTTTGCTCACCGTTGACTAAAAGCATCAACGTGTTGAAGCCTCAGAGTGCTGTTTGGAGCTTTTAAGGCGAAATAAAACGGAATTTTTCTTGCAATATGTGATAACGGACGAAACCTGGATGCACCACTACATTCCAGAGTCAAAACGGCAGTCAATTGAATGGACGGCAATCGATGAAAGGCGTCCAAAGCGACCAGAAACACAAATGTCAGCTGGCAAGGTTATGGCTTCCGTGTTTTGGCGTGCGCAAGTTATAATATTCATTGATTATCTTCAGAAGGGAGAAAGGATCAATAGCGAATATTATATGGCATAACTGGTGCGTCTGAAGCATAAAATCGCGAAAAAACGGCCTCAAATGCACAAGTCAAAAGTGCTTTTCCATCAAGACAATGTCGGGTCACACAGCGACGTCATAATGGCAAAACTGCATGAATTAAAGTTTGAGTTGAGGTCTCACCCACCATAATCTCTAGTTTTGTCTCCCAGCTTCTATTACCAGTTTGCTAAACTGAAAAAATGCTTTCGGAAAAAAATTGGCCCAAATGGAGAAGTGATCGCTGAAACTGAAGCGTATTTCGAAGGGTTAGACAAATCGTTTTATAGGAAGGGTATAAAAATTTAAAGATGGGCTGGATTGATTGTATCACTTTTGAAGGAGACTATCTTGATGAATAAAAACGAATTATGTAAAAAAATATTTTTCTTACCTAGGCTCGGGACTTATTGACCGATGTAATAAAGTTGTAAGAACTATGTAATATTGTTTAACCTAATATATCATAATATGTATTTGCCTTATCCTTCGAAAACTGTCTTAAACTCTATACTGAAAAAACCAAGCAATAAAGCAAGCGGGATTTATAAAAGATTTCTCAACAATTGAAGATATACATACTTGAACAAATAATTGAAAAATATGACAAACAGAAATCTCCACTCTATGCCACCTTTGCTGATTACACCAAGGCATTTGATTCAGTAACGCATGAAACTATATGGGAATGGAAGACTGTAACATACGAAGCCATTGTTTTTTTTAATGGAAACGGTCAGGCCATGTTGCACATATTAATAACAATAAATGGTCCAACAAGTAACTTAACTGGCCCCATCAGAGAGAGAAACAAATTTCATTGATGAAATTAAAAAGATGTTGAAAACTGTTTGTCAACGCTCTGCAAGGCGTTGGGCTGGCTAGACCCATAGTATACCACTCACAACGGCCCGACTTACTACGGGCTAAGTAAAAAGGAGTCCCTCAACATAGAACATAGCAGTGGTTGTCAAAAGCCAAAAGCAGAAAACTATGGAGTTTAATGGAGGTTCCTTTTACTCAGAAAGATGATAAACAAAAGGCTATAAAAAGCCACAATGTTCGTTCATAATACTAAATAAAACATATAACAATTTATAAATCATAATAATGTAGATTTTCCTTGTATTCTTTACATATCAGACTACATTCTGACCTCGGTTTGGTCACTATTCGAAGTCACACAAGTGCTTTTAATAAAAACACTTTAGCATTATAAAAAAGAAAAAAAAAACACAAAGAAAAGGCATTAAGTATAGGTGCGTATCAGCCAGTTTGTTATAAAAATATTTTACAAATGTGCTTTACATCAGACCCTAATGAATATCAGCTACCATGCCCAGCATTGGACAGTTTATAGAGATTAGTTGTATTTACAACAGTTCTGAGTATTACTTCTTCTTCTTGCCTGCGACTGCGCCCGCGTGAAAACGTTTTCCCGGGATAAAAGTCTATAGCACTCAGGAGTAATGTAGCTTCCCATTAGTGAATAAATATCAAAATTAGTTTAGTAGTTCCTGAGATTAGCAAAGTAACTCTTTGCCTGCTGCTGCGCCGCGTGAACACGTTTTCTC
>NW_023593156.1:0-8189 GCF_014839805.1 Manduca sexta
TTTGTGGGGCGTAGGATCGGCACAGGACGCCTTTCCGTCCCCACAATGAGTGCTGGATTGCGTGAGGGAAGTGGCAATGCCAATTAATAAGGCCCGGAGGTTTTATAACGTATATTCACTATTCACACGTAAAAAGATACAATGATCCGGCGGACACACAGTAGCGGCGTACGTTTCGCAGTGCGGCGTGAGCGGTGCAGCATGCACGTCGCTCTCTCCTTTTCTTGCACTGTTTTTCCTGGCTGGAACACTTCAGGGCTTCTTGTTTTCTTCCTTTTCTTGACTCGAACTGAACTTGCTGGAACTCGAACTGCCGAATGCCAAAATTGCATTCGCTTATATATAACCCGGCTATCCCGTAGGAGAGCCGCCAAAATAGAGCCTTTTGCAGCCTCATTTTCACTTCCTAGCTATCACTATTTTATAAATAAAAGTTGGACCTCTGGAGTCCCCTATGTGAAATTTACACGGTTTTATAGATAAATCAATTACCTATAACTATACATAAAAATAATACGCCTATGTGCGATACGAAAAAAGTTACAATAACAAAACACAAGAAATTTGTCTACAGACGACGCACAAAGGCCTTAAAAACGCTATTTACTTTGATATGAACTTATATACAATACCCATGTTTACGGCATGGGGTAGGCAAAAGCAAAAACTATATCTACGTAAAGTTTCTACACTGTCACTTCAATATCTCGGTCGTGAGATCGCTTTATAACGCACTACTAAAAAACAGTCACACACACGTGCGCGGGCGCATTGTCCGTCCCTCTCTGGGTGTGTCGTTTCGCTCGACACACCTACTGCGCATGCGTGAATGCGCTGTCTCGCTCTTTTCGTGTGTGCGTCCTGCACATTCTCCCGCCGTGTATCGCCCAGCGTCCAGGGGCGATACATTATGTAGACGTGCAGGACGTGCTCGCCGCCGATTGCGGCGCCGCCTCTTCGTTGTCGCTGCCTCGTCGCTCGGGTGCCGCAGGGTGCAGGAGGACGATTTTCTTCACGGGGCGTCGTAGCACGCCTCCCCGCGTGGCTACGTCCACTGTGCGCGTCACGCCGTCAGGTCCCGGATGCGTAGCACAGATGCGGCCACGCACCCAAGTGTTTCGTGGGAGCGTCCGTCCACGATGCGCACGACGTCGCCGATGTGTAGCTCTGGTCCCTTGCTGCGGGGCTCCCGCCGGTTGCGGAGCTCGGGAAGGTACTCTCGTAACCAGCGGGTCCAGAAAGCGTCGGCCAGCTGCTGCGACGCTCGAAGGTCGGCATGTGTGCCGTAGCCGTGTTCGGCTGGAAAATTAGGTGCGGCGAGTGGGCCCTGACAGCCCAACAGAAAGTGGTTAGGCGTCAGGGCCTCCGGATCTTCGGGGTTCACCGACACATGAGTCAGTGGGCGGCTGTTGACTGTGAACTCCACCTCGGCGAGTAGCGTCGACAGCGTCTCTTCATGTGGCCTCTGCTCGTGAAGCACCGTCGTCAGCGCGGTCTTGACCGACCGCACGAGCCGTTCCCAGGCGCCACCCATGAATGGTGCGCCCGGAGGGATGAAATGCCATCTAATCGCCCTCCGCGACGCCTCTTGTTCGGCGCCAGCGAGGAGGGTGTTGCGCAGTTCCTTTTCTGCGCCGTGGAAGTTTGTCCCGTTGTCGGACCAGATCTCGGCGGGGCTCCCGCGGCGTGCTGTCATGCGCCGCAGAGCCATGATCGCTCCTTGTGTACTCAGGGAGTGCACCACTTCGAGATGCACCGCCCGCACTGTTAGGCATGTGAAGAGCGACATACCTTTTTTGACTACTCCGGCCCACGGTGACTGTGAGCGGGCCGAAATAGTCCAAACCGGTGTATGTAAACGGCCGGTGATGATGCGCCAGTCGACAGGGAGGCAAGTCTCCCGTTATCGGTTGCGGTGGAGTGGCCGCCCTCTGGCGGCACTTGAAGCAGCTCCTGACCACCGCCTTGACCGTCGGGCGCAGTCGAATGACCCATTTGTACTGTTCTTTGTTGCGGCGCTTACTCCCGTAGCGGCTGAAATTCTGCTGTCGAGGCAAATGAGTTCGTTAATAAATGTTATACTCAAAGCGTACAACCTGCTTTCTTTTGACACGGGTTTTCCTTTTTCGAGTGAGCGTAGTTCTTCCTCGAAGGCGGCCTCCTGACTCGCCTTTATGATTATGCGCTCGGCCTCTTCTTGCAACTCGGCTGGGAGCGTCACAAATCGCTCCTCCGGTGCTTGTACGACTCGTTTCGCCGCATTTTTCGCGGCTTCGTTGCGCCTCAATCCGGATTCTCGCTTGCGGCCGCCTTGGTCCTCTTGTAATGGACCGTGTTGACGCGTCGTTTGAAGTGTTGTACTGCTTGTAGTACGCGGGCGGCAGCTCTAACGTAGCGATTCCAATTTGAGAATCGATTCACGTCGGGCAGGACTTCCTTGTACTGTTTCTCCCGACGCTCTGTAATAGTGTTCACTCTTTCCTCACCCGTGTCGGTGCTCAGCTGTGTTTCCTCCGCAGGCCATAGTTCGGGCGGGTCGCGGAGGAACTCTGGTCCGTTGAACCACCTGTGTTCCCGCGTGAAGTTGTCGGGAACGTCGCGCGTAGCGTCGTCGGCAACGTTGTAGCGTGTAGGCACCCATCTCCATTGATTCGCCTGTGTGTGTTCTTCTATCGCGGCGATTCGATGCGCTACGTAGGGCTTGTACGACCTGGCTCCCGTTCTGATCCAGCACAGTGTTGTCTTGCTGTCGGTCCAGTAGGTCGTGGATTCTGGCTGCCTGGAGTGCTCCTGTGTCACACTCGCAGCCATCCGTGCGCCGAGTACAGCTGCCTGTAGTTCAAGCCGTGGTATGGAGGTTAATTTGAGTGGAGCTACCTTTGCCTTGGCCGCCAGTAACGTGACTGTGACTCGTCCGTCGTCGTCCTCGGCGCGCCAGTAGAGCGCGGTCGCGTAGGCTGACTCGCTGGCGTCGGTGAACACGTGGAGTTGGAGTTTTCTCGCTCGGGAGTAGCCGGGATAGCAGCGCGGCACTGTTACGCCGTTGAGTTGCTTCAAATGGGTGAGCCAGTTCACCCAGGCGGCGGACAGTTCGTCGTCGATCGGGTCGTCCCAATCGGTGCCGCGTCGCCACACCTCCTGTAATAGCTGTTTAGCCCGCACAGTTATCGGCGACACCAACCCTAGAGGATCAAACAACGACATTACTATTTTCAATGCTTCTCTCTTCGTGGGTGCTTCTCGCCTCAGTAGGTTCGACGGTATGCGGGCCAAGTCTAGGTTGAACGCCAACCTGTCTTCTTGCGGCCTCCAAATAAGGCCTAGGACTCGTTCAGTCCTTTCTATTTCCACCGCTTCGGTTGCATTGGGCGATTCGCCGAGCGCCTTCAACACCGCGGGCGAGTTACTCGTCCACTTCCTTAATTCAAAGTGAGCTTCTCTGTGTATGTTGCGCACCTGAGTAGCGATTGTTATCGCCCTGTGTTCATCTTCATAGCTGTCGAGGTAGTCGTCCATGTAGTGTTTCTTCTTGATCGCCTCGACAGCCTCAGGATGCGTGTGTCGGTGTCTCTCCGCGTTGCGATTCATGACGTATATCGCCGTCGCAGGAGAGCACGATGCGCCAAAGATTAATACCTTCATTCGGTACACCTCTGGCGGCCGGCTATCTCGGCGGTTTCCCCGCCAGAGGTAGCGCAGTGCGTCGCGATCTTCCTCGCGTAGTCCCACCTGCATGAACATCTCCGTGATGTCCGCTGTTACAGCGACGGGATGTTCCCGGAATCTTAATAACACTGCGGGAAGAGGCTGTAACAAATCCGGCCCTGTTAATAGATTCTCATTCAAAGTCGTACCTTTTGTTTTGGCTGCTGCGTCGTGTACAACTCGCAATTTGTCGGGCTTTAGAGCGTTTACGACTGCGAAATGCGGCAAGTACCACGTCCTTGTGGTGTGGGACGCGCGTGGCGCTATTTCCGCGTAGCCTTTCTTGACTAGGGCCTCCATGTGCTCTTCATACCTTTCTTTAAGGTCGGGATTCTTGTCCAACTTGTTTTCTATGTTGTGCAGCCTTTTCAGCGTGTTTTCATAGTTATTCGGCAATTCCACGCTGTCCGATTTCCACAACAGGGCCGTCTGATATCTTCCCTCCGGCGATCTCTCCGTATGTTCGTTCAGTATCTTGAGCGCCTTCTCGCCGGGGTCGTTCTTGGGCCTGCGGGGGTCTATAAACAGGTTGTCGGATGTTATAAAATCTCGCAAAAGTTCTCTGTGCGTTCGTCGGTCGTGGTTTGACCGACGAAATTCACTCTGTGTCCCAGAGTCCGAGTCCGGCTTCCATGTATCACCCAACCGAGCGGCGTGAGTGATGCGACCGGTTGATGTCTCCTACCTGACCGTGTTTTCGTGGCGAGGAGGAGATGCCAGTTATCCTGGCCTATGAGGATTCGGGGTTTCGCCTCTTCCGCTCGTTTAGCGGACAGTAGGCCCTTCAGGTGTCCGCAATCCCGTATCGCCTCGTCCGGGATGCGCTGCGCCGCCAACTGGAGATTGTCGACGGTGCGTGCTTCGATGCGAAGTCGTCCCCGGCTTCCTTCAATATTAAACTTGACGCGCCGAGAATTGTTGCGTGTCTTCCTCTCCCCGTCGTACGTTGCTATGTGGAGTGGTTCGTCCGGTCCTTCCGCGCCGATATCTCGAGCGAGTTCGTCGTCGATGAGGCTCACCGTCGATCCGTCGTCGAGTAAGGCGAAAGTGCGAGCCACTCCCGCCGGTCCTGAAATGCACACTGGGGCTATTTTTAAAAAGGACATCTGTGGCATCCATGTTGAGTTCACTGCCTCGTTCACTGCTTCGCCGGGTGCGTCGGTGATCTTATTTTTCGCTCCGAGTGCAGCAAGCGGTGATGTAGATACTCGCACCCGTTGATGTCGCATTTCTTCGGCTTGCATGTGTGTTGTTTGTTCCTGAATTTCAAACATCTGAAACATAGTCTGTGCTTCTTTGCGATGTCCCACCGCGCGTCTATGGCGGCGTCGCGGAAGCGAACGCAGTCACTCATCGAGTGCGTTTCTTTGTTACACACACTGCATGTCGACCGTTTATCTGCCACAGTCGTGTGTACCCGCTGCCGGCGTGGCTGTTCGCCGCCGCCGAATCTTGCCGGCGAAGCCTTGTCCGAAATGACTTCAGGCGTCGCGAACGGGCTGCAGAAATCGGCTTCTCTTCTTATGAAGCGACAAAACTTTAATAAATCGGGCTCACCTCTATGCTGTGCGGCGGCGAACTCGTACCACTGTCTTTTCAACGTCGGAGTTAGCTTCTCCATAACTGCCTTAGTTACCTCCGGGTTGTAGAGGTAGAAGGCACAGTCGAGCGCTTGTAGTGTGCCCACGATGTTTTCTATCTTCGTGGCGAATGTGCATATGTCTCTCGGCGTATCTGTAAGACGGGGTAGCGCGCGTAGGCGCTCTATTTCGGCTAATGCGATTGAGTCCGGGCGCCCAAAGCGCGTTTCCAGACTCTTTAACACGGTGTTCGGGTCGGCGTTGGTTATAAGCAGTCCTTGTACTGCTTCCTTGGCGATGCCCCGGAGGCTACGGCGTAGCCGGGACATGTTTTCCAACGTCGTGAAGTGGCTCATGGACTCTATGTAGGCCGCTCTATATGTGAGCCAATCGTGATGATCACCGTTGAACGTAGGCAACTCTGTGTACCTTAAAGGTTGCCTATGCTGTGCGGCTTGCACAGCTTGTGTTATGGCGGACGCGAGTTCTTGATACTCCGTCCTCGGTCGCGATGCGACCAACGCGCCGTCTTGCACTTGTTGCGGGTTCGGCGTTGATTGCGGTTGCTGCGAAGCTGAGTTGTCTCGTAGCCAGGCTGCTACGACGGGCGGCGGTTGCTTCGTAGCGCGGTGTTCGTCGCTCCGTGCGGCGATTACAGGCGGCGGCTGCGTAGCTTGTTGAGTTCGTTGCCACGATGCGGCTTCAATCGTTGGCACTTCAGGCTGCGCAGTCGGGTTCACTGAAAATGGCATAAAACGGACGGATTATTTGTTTCGGGCGTTGTGACGGGATGCGTCGGCGGGTGCACGGCACTGGCTCCCGCCGGTACAGTCGCCGGGTTGTCCCATGATACGGCAGCGATCACTGGGTCCGATGACTGTATAGGGGCTTGCTTTCCCGTCGCAACATCGGTCGGTCGGCTCTCGATCGCGAGTAATTGGCTAGTTTGAACCCAGCTATGTACTCGGCAATCTTGTCCGGCCTCCGTTATGACGGATTCGAGGTCGTCCTCGCTATCCTCCGCCTCGATTTCAGCTAGCTTGGCGGCCGCTAGCTCTATTTTCAGTGCGGTGAGTTCAGCCCTGGCCTGTGCCAGGCGGCGTGCCCTGAAGCGTGTTTAGTTGACGACGCTGCTTTGCTTCGGGCTCGCTCTTGCGTCGATTGTTCCGTTGCGGCGGCAGGTCGCTCCTCCGCAGCGGTGCAAGGCGCGGTTTCCCGAAGCGTAGCGGTGTGTGTCGCTGTGCTCTCGGCGATTGTTTCTTCGGTTGCTTCAGTTGTTCCGGTGACGGTCGCCGACGTCGCTGTAGCGGACGTCGCTGTCGCCGAAGTCGCTGTCGCCGAAGTCGCTGTCGCCGAGGTTGCTGTAACAGACGCTGATTCCGCCCGCCTCCCGGTGGACCTTGTAACCGGCATCCTTCCCGCTCACGTTAATCCGGCTCACGAAGGACCAAAATGTGGGGCGTAGGATCGGCACAGGACGCCTTTCCGTCCCCACAATGAGTGCTGGATTGCGTGAGGGAAGTGGCAATGCCAATTAATAAGGCCCGGGAGGTTTTTTATAACGTATATTCACTATTCACACGTAAAAAGATACAATGATCCGGCGGACACACAGTAGCGGCGTACGTTTCGCAGTGCGGCGTGAGCGGTGCAGTATGCACGTCGCTCTCTCCTTTCTTGCACTGTTTTTCCTGGCTGGAACACTTCAGGGCTTCTTGTTTTCTTCCTTTTCTTGACTCGAACTGAACTTGCTGGAACTCGAACTGCCGAATGCCAAAATTGCATTCGCTTATATATAACCCGGCTATCCCGTAGGAGAGCCGCCAAAAATAGAGCCTTTTTGCAGCCTCATTTTCACTTCCTAGCTATCACTATTTTATAAATAAAAGTTGGACCTCTGGAGTCCCCTATGTGAAATTTACACGGTTTTATAGATAAATCAATTACCTATAACTATACATAAAAATAATACGCCTATGTGCGATACGAAAAAAGTTACAATAACAAAACACAAGAAATTTGTCTACAGACGACGCACAAAGGCCTTAAAAACGCTATTTACTTTGATATGAACTTATATACAATACCCATGTTTACGGCATGGGGTAGGCAAAAGCAAAAACTATATCTACGTAAAGTTTCTACACTGTCACTTCAATATCTCGGTCGTGAGATCGCTTTATAACGCACTACTAAAAAACAGTCACACACACGTGCGCGGGCGCATTGTCCGTCCCTCTCTGGGTGTGTCGTTTCGCTCGACACACCTACTGCGCATGCGTGAATGCGCTGTCTCGCTCTTTTCGTGTGTGCGTCCTGCACATGATTTAATTTATAAACACTATGTTAAATTGACCCTGTGTAAATACGTTTTAGTAATCTTTCAATAATTCTCTAATAAAACGCCTAGTAACTGAATTCTTTGAATATTGTCACCAAGTCTTTGTCTCGTGACGTCACGGACAGCTGCCGTCTTCCCTAGGGAACGGCGCAGCTTATTACACTAAGGTTCGTTGAACTTAGGTTAGTCCATGTCTGGGTAAGTTTTCAGTCAGTGCAAAATATTTTCAGTACGCATTTGAAAAATACGATATTGATGTGGCAAACAGTCGTCTGTCATTTTTACTTTACTTACCTTTTATAGGGAGGTGATTGTTTTATCCCATACAAATGATTGCTGTTTTTGGAAAAAGTATCCAGAATCTATCAGACAAAAATAATTTCCCTCTAAAAGCACCAAGGCCAAGTTTAAATTTATATTAATTTGCCAGGGTTAAGATGAAGGACGCCTAATTAAACTACTCATGTATATCGAGGTCACAATATGCCCTTGGTTTGCTTGTGGGCCATCTACAGGGTTATACATTTATCGATTTGGAACCTTGGTTAAAGCTTATCATAGCT